>NC_087085.1:27816242-28121396 GCF_036172545.1 Culicoides brevitarsis | reverse complement strand
GAGAGACTCAAACCTCAGATGCGCGCCAAAAATAAAACGGAATATGATAGACATTTGATACGAAATACAACGGGACTTGCATACGCTTTGAGTGACAGTCGTGCGGATTTTGAAATAGCTCGTAGGGGCGATAACAAAAATGGACGTCCATTCTTTCATAAACTTCGTGAATGCTTGATTTATTTCCCACGAGGATACATTGCGACAATTGGTTCTCCGTACATCGGTATGATTAACGACCTTTTGGGAAGATTTTTCGAAGCTGGTTTCAATCAGTACTGGGAAGATATGGCCCAATTCAAAGCTCGTATCAAAGGTATCATCTTGGATACGGAAGAGGAGGAAGAAGCCGAGGAAGAGGAAGAAGAGGAAAAAGAAGTACGAGTCATTCTCAGTGTTCAACATTTAGAGAGCGCCTTTTATCTCTTAGGCATCGGATTAGCAATAAGTACGGGCATTTTCATAGCTGAACACATAACCTACCGATATCAAGAGAAACAAAAGAACAAAGTCGTCTATCTCAATCGAAAACTCGCCATTCGAAGAGAACACTTGGATCACTTGCGACCAAAGCAACAATAACTTACTTACTTAGCTGGCGTTACATTCAAGACTTGAAAAAGCAACTCACCTGATATTTATCATCCAAACTCTTAAAAGCCTCTCGTAAAGTGACAATTTCGTGATTAAGTCGTGCAATTTCTGCTTGATGTGTCTCTGTGTTTCCTTTTGCTGGAGCAGGAGCAAGTCCCTTTTTCAAGGAACTCGTTTTCTGATTTTGAATTGTGTCTTGAAGTCGTTTGATATCTTGCTTCAATCGTCGGGATTCTGCTTCATTTTGAGCTCTATTTGTAAAGAAAAATGTAAATTAAATGTTTAAATAAAAATAAATTAAAAAAAACTCACCTTAAAGCTCTTACAGCATTCTTTTCTTGACTCAAAGCGGTTTTTAATAACGAAATTTCGAGTCTTAATTGTTCCGACTGAGCTGACAACTTTTGTACCAATGTCGCGTTATTAGCTTCCTCTACTTTTCGTTTCATTTTAGGCGTTGATCCTGGTGTACTGAAAGACTTTTGAATTTTTTGACCAGCAGCCACGATGGAAGGTTTTGGAGGCAAAGGAGGCTTTGCGACGATTTTTGGCTCAATTTTCATATCTTTGCTTGGCAATTTTGTAATCGGCGCAATTTTTGGCGATGATTCAATTTTTTTATGGTTCACCGGAGAATCTTCGTTCTTTTTGCGTTTCACTGGTTTTACTGGAGACACAATTATCGTATTTCGTTTTTTGCTCACGTTATTTTTCAAATCAGAATCTGGGTTGAAGAGACAATCACCGAATTCATCCTCATCCGGATTGAAAGGATTTGTCGGATTTCCATTGTTTTCGTCACAACCAACAAATTTGTTAAGTGAGATCGGTTTTGCCATTTTTAATGATTTTTTTTTGTGTGTTTCGTTACATATGTTTGTATTTTTTTCTCAAGTTAAAATTAAAAACAAACTGAACACGGTCGTGCGATATTTTGTTATGACAGTCGTCCGGATATCATTCGGGTATTTGTTGTGTTTGCTTATTCAACTGTAAAGAAAATGAATGAAAAAAATAAGTGATTTATTCAATTTTTTTCGAAGATTTATGTCAACCTCGTTTTTGATCTTGAAAAAATGATAAAATTCTTAAAAAAATTAAAATTTTGAGTTGTTTTCGTTACATAAGTGATTGAAATTGAATTATCAAACGTGAAAAATCAAAAATAATTGTTATTGTTTCTTTATTCGACGAAAATTCGTCTCAGACAACACAACTGGTGGGCACGCCTCGTGTTTTGTAATTTATTTAAATTGAAATTGTTCATGAAAAATTGACATCAGCGATTCATAGAAAGCAGAAAACGTCTTAAGATCTCTAGAAACGCTTAGAAAGTCGCCATTTCGTCTAAAAAAATCTTCAGCTTGACACACATTTTTCCAAACCACTCACAATAATTTTATCGAATAACCTACATTTTCGGTGATAATCTCTAATACTGTTGCACAACTGTTGCAGTTGCATCTGTTTTGAAGTTAGAGTGCTTCTGTGTTCGAAAAAAAAATAAATAATAAGAATGAAGAGGGATTATCTTCTCATAAGCCGTTTATTTGGTTTGTAAATAAAAACATAAAATGTGTGTGTCGTACTTTAAAAAAATAATAAAAATTATTTTTAAATCAATAAAGTGGCAATAATGTGGAACATTTAAGTCTTCTTTTGAGTCATGTTCAAGCTGATCATTCACAAAAAATGTTTCTAAATCATCGTGTGCCGCGCGTAGAACTTGGTTGTATAAATAACTCAACAAATGACAAACAAGAAACATGAAAAATTTCACAGATGTTTTTCTTTTTTTTCTCAAATATTATTTTTTTCTAATTTCATTTCATTGACGAAAGAGAAGTTGAGGGAAAACTGTGTCAGACAGCAATTAGTACTTCATTAAAACTCTGAATTTATGACAAGTTGCAGTCGATGATGTGATTGCGGTAGTATTTCTTCGGGTACGAGCGAAAGAGTTTTGAAAAAAAGTTTGATAATAATAATCATTAATCTATCAACAGCACAGTCCAATATAATTAACAGAAGCAATTGAATAACTCTTGCTGTCTGTCATAAATGCATTCCTTTTTGTAATTAAAGAAACGAACTCTAAGGTGTTTGTTATGTAAATTTTTTAAACATTTACATGCTAAATGCATACACTTGTTGTTAAATATAATTGTAATTATAGACAAACAAATAGAGACACTTTGTTTGACTAACTGGTGGTTTGGTATTAATAGCGCCCTGAATGGAGCTAAAATGTGATAATGATAATAATAATAAGGTTGGTGCAAAAAAGTAAACAAATGTAGAAAATTTTAATGAAAGTGTGCCTTCTAGGCTTACGAGACTCATTAGTAGTACAAAGAGAGTACTTTGTTCAAACATTTAAATTACTTTTTTTTACGTTTCATTATCTACTGAGCTGTCATCTAGAATTAAAATGGGTCACGTGTTGAAATTCCAATGTTTTTCCTTCTTTTTCGTTCTTTATGGTTTTTTGACATGCAAAAATATGTTTGAAATTTTGTTTTGATTTTGCGGCATTCAAGAAATAATATTTTTGCTGGTTTTTGCTGTCTGTCCGTTCATCGTGTTTTTGGGCAATAGTTTATATCTGTTAAGTTATACTTTAAAAGGGAATTTTAAAGAGAGACAGAAAAAATTAATACAATAAATGAGAAAAATAAAGTGAAACAATTAAAATAATCAAATGATGAAATAAAATAAACTAAATGAATAAAAAAATATTTAAAATGAGAAAAGGTAGGGAAAAAGATTTGAATGTCTTCTAATTTTTCATCAAAGAAGTGCTTTTTTAATTCTTCAAACAATATACGTGTTTGTTCTGTGTCAAAAAATACTGGTCTATCACGGCTGTCTAACCGCTGTTTCTTGATGATACCAAAATACACCAATGTTTTTTTGCTTGAAGAACTATTCAGAACAGTAATTTTAGAAGAGCAAGTTTGCTCTCAACAATGCTCTGTCGATAGTATTGTTTTAAGTTAAGCATAAATTCAAGTTATTTAAGGCTTCTACACCTTTGTCGATGCTAATTATAAACTGACTCTTAATTTTTTTGTCATTTGTTTCCAATGTGTTCACTTGCTTTGATTGTTGATCCTTTGATCTCACTTCTGAGAGAGTTACAGTTTGTGGATGATGCTAGATAACCTTTATTGTTTTAGAAAAAACATCACTTAACTCGACAAATCTAATTAATACTATTTTTAAGGTTGCGGTGATTTTTTCAAAGGCTTATTTTTCGTTTTCCTTTTTAACAATAAATTTTGTAACAAGATTTTTTATTTACGTTACGTTAGATTTTCAATACACTAAATGCGCTATTATCAGTTTTTAATTTTCACATTGGCGAGTTTTAAAATTTCTTTCTTTGCAAAAAATAGCCTTGACTCATATACTTTTTGCAAATAAATTTAGTGCTACACAACTTTTTCTCTTCTTTCTAAAGAATACAAAAGACCTTGATCCAAAAACTTTTAATAATTATAAAATCTACTTTTTAATTTGTCAGTTTTTGACTAAAGTGGATGACATTTAGAAATCTATTGCTTTTTAACAAATGAGATTCGAGATCCGTTAAGACATGATTTTGCAACTTTTGTTCAGAATGAATGAATCAATCGATCAACCGGCATTGATCACACTTAACAGCGCGCCATTAAAACGAAATAAATACCGTAATATTAATAAAAAATAAAACTCGAACACTCAAAAAAGTCATAAGGACACCTCGTTGTCGAATACAACGGCAGAAAAAAAAATAATACTTTTTAAGCCAAAGACGATTAAAACTCCCACAAATTTGCCCATATTTGATCATAGTTCGCGATGCATGCGCTGTGCGATCGGTATCGAGTGACACTTGTATAATAACTTTTAAACTCTTGAACATGAATATTACACGAGATTAGACAGATTTTGCTCGGCAAGTATTGTTAATATTTTTCAGTAATAATAATTGAAGCGATTTGTGTCATGCATGAGTAATTTTTTGCTGTAATGTAAAACGTTTTTGTGTCTGACTGCATCAAATGACACCACACACAATACATTTGATATTTCAGTATTTTATTGAAAGTTGTCTTAATTAAGTAAATTGTGCAGTTAAGTTGGGTGTCTGTCCATTAGCGCAGTTTCCGGATATTTTGTCATCTTTCAAAATTATTTTTTTTTAGATACAAAAACTCTATTGTTCAAACCTAACACCTTAAAAGTCAATTTTATGAGACTCCAGAACAATAATTGAACTGGCAATGAAACGTGTCACGATGATGACATAATATTATGCCAAATTCAAGTCTAATAAAGTAACATTTCTTTTGAAATTTCTGTCAAAACAATCATAATATTTTACAAAATGTTCGAGAGAGACACGAAACATATCGAGCAGAAAATTAAATTTTTGATCTTGTTCATTGGAATCACGTGGGCGCTCGTTTACTTGCAAGGCACATATATAACGAGAACAATATCACACAAAATTTAAATTATCTTATGCGCAATATTAATAAAAATCATAAAAAAATTAGTAAGAGAAATCGGTAATTTTTTTTTTGTCATCTACTGAATCACTTTGAATGAAAAATTCTAATATTTAACACTTTAATGACAAAATTACAGCTGTTGTTAATTGATCAACGAAATCGCATTTTGAATATTTTTGCAAATTTTTCATTGAATATAAATTTAAAAAAAAAATTTATGTTTGTTTACAGAATTTAATGAATTTGGGCGTCACAGACTGACGTCATGTCAGACAAAAAACAAGATTTTTCTATGAAACTAGGTAAATTAAGAGACAAATTTTCTTCTAAATTACTTCAGACTGCGACAGACTTGCATGATGACTTACTATTTTCTGTGCACAAACACTTGTTTCGTCGTTTCTGAGAAATTTCTGGGCAAATATCCAATTTATTTGTTGAATTTAGTTTTTTTTCTGTTGCAGTAAAATTTCACTTATTTTCACTTTTCTTTAAGTTTTTTAGTACTATTGAAATATACTTCCTCGAAGTTTTTAATTAATTAAATTTTAAAATAATTTTTTAATTGAGCTTTAATTTATTTCTTTAAATTATTTTTGTCACTAAGCTTGTTGCTTCTTGTTAATTTTTTTTTTCGTTATTTTTTTTTTAATTTCGTATTTTTTTTTAGTTTCGTCAAAAATTATTCGTTAAAAGTTTAAATAATTTGCACTCTCGATAAATGTTCGATTAAATATTTAATTAAATAAATTAAGTCTAAGCACTTTTTAAATAACGGCACGAATAATAATAATTAATATAAGAAGTAAATAAATGAATGATGAGTAAGAAATATGCGATATAAATATAAATAAAACTTAAAAAATAAAAAAAAAGATCTTGTTCGTTGGTTGGACACCGATTGACTAAATAACAGTACGACCAAAAATAATAATTCTCGCGTCTATCTTGCATACGTAATTTTTCACACCCAACCCAATAGTAGCTCTTTGCTCTCTTTCTTTTTTGTCGTTCAATGAATGAATGAATATTTTAATAATTTTTTTATATTCATGTAGAGTGGAGAGCAAAATAGACGCTTTTTCTCGAGTAACTACGAAAATCTCCATTCAAGAGATGTTTTTATTGCATGTTTGTGAGTAACGAATACAAAAGGTGATGCACAATTTGATTCATAGAGCAAATAAATATTTAGAGAGCGAGGATTATTGAAGAATTCATGTCTCGAGCCATTTTTAACAAATTTAAATATCCGTAAGACATGAAAATTAGTTACGAACCAACTTTGAAAATTTGTATTGGGATAAAATTTTAGATTTTACATTAGGGCAAAAATATGCATTGGGATTAATTGTTAAAATGTGCGATGGGACTAATTCAAATTGATAATTAAACAAGATTTTCGATTGTACATTGGGGAACTGTTATGAAATGTGCACTAGGACAAAATTTTAAAATTTGCATTGGGGTTAAATTTTAGAATGTGCACTAGGACAAATTTTAGAATGACAATTGAAACAATACTTTGAATTGTACATTGGGGAAAATTTTTTAAATGTGCTTTGGGATAAATTTTCTTAATGTGCATTGGGGTTATATTTCAGAATATGCATTAGGACAAATTGAATTGACAATTACAGCAAGATTTTGTATTGTGCATTAGGACAAGTTTTTAAAATGAATTATAAAGCGAAATTTTCGAATGCTCATTGGGGTTAAATTTTAAAATGAGCATTAGGATAAATTTTGGATTTTACATTGAGGCTTTATTTTAAAAAATATATTTAAAATATGACAAAAACTTAGAATATGAAAAGTGAAATTTTAGAATATGCATTAGGTTTAGGACAAATATTCGATCTCACACTGGGACAAGATATTAAAATGTCCATTGAGGTAAAATTTCAGAATGCGCATTTAGACAAAGTTTCTCCAGACACATTCTGAAATTTAGCCCTAAGGCACATTTTGAAATTTCACCCCAATGCATATTTGAAAATTCCTCCCTAATGCATATTCGAATATACTGCCCCAATGTACAATTCAATATTTGTCCCAATGCACATTCAAAAATTTTATCCTAATGAACTTTTTAAAATCTTGTCCTAATGCACAATTTTTTGTTGTTTTTTTATTTCATGTCTGTCTAATTTCAATCATGTCTCAAAAATATTTTACCTTGCGAGACTTGAATTTTTCACGTCGAATGTTTGGGTGTTAATTGATACAAAATAAAAATCAACAACTGAAACCCAGTAAGAAGAGTAGGTAAGTCGCTGCTACAAAATAACATTTTACTTTTATTTTAAGACATCAAAAAATGCAAGAAAATCAACACTAATTGCCCACATTAGATTTATTTTCACTTCCGTACTTGCCTTTATCGGCCAAAGTCTAATTTAATTAGAATCTATTTTTACTCGCGACGCATTTATTTTTCATGTAAATGACTTCTTTTGCGGCGGATGGCAATGCACGAATTACGCATGAAAAACGCGAGACAGGTAATTAAAGTTTTGAGTCGCAATCGGAGTAATTATAAATAGAATTCCACTTGTCACATGAGACGAAGTCGATGTTCAGCGAAAAAAAAAAGTTTTTCAAAAAAAGTTGCATGAAAATCGATATCGGTACCTTTTAGTGGTTGGTTGGATGTTTGTTTGTTTGTCAAGAAGTCCTTAAGAAGTAACAATGTAACTTACCTGTCTTCTGATCGATTTTTCTGAAGTTTTCTTCCATTTTTTATTATTTATTGCAAAAATAACTTTTTATTTGATTTTAAATTGAATTTTTGTGAAAATTGCAAAAAAATACCGGTTCGATGACGCGACAACGACACGTTCGCGAGTGACTTGGTCGACACTTACTTCAATACTGAAACACGAAAAATGTTTCAACACACGGAAAATGTTTTCCAAACGTTGCTCGGCACTTACAATGAAAAAATATTAGAAACTGTCTACCTCGTTTTTCGTTATGTTTCGCTTTGCTTTGCCTACCTACCTACTAAAAGTTGATGATTTATTGCAGAACTATCACGCAACTTCTTTTTCCACGTCGTTGTTGTTGGTTTTTCGGAAAAGTTTTGTTTTTCTCTGCCAGGCAACGAACGAATTCCTCACTTGCTCTGCACTCTTGTTACTTGTTGAACCTTGGACCGGTCTCACGACAAGTTTTTTTGTTCTTCTCTTTTAATTTTTTTTTTGTTCAGTTTTGCTAACAAATTCTGGAATAAATTTGTAACCCTTGTAGCAGGCATGCAGAAAGCGGTAGAATGAGTGAGAACGACCATAGGAAGCACGTACGAACGAGAGAGTTTGTTTTGCGCAATCCTGAAACGCAGTTTGTGTTCGTTGTCTGGCAATTCTGTGTGCTTGGTGTCAGAAAACGAAATTTTATTCCAATGGAGAGGAAATTTTTTTTTCATTGCACTCACGACGACGATGTTTTTCGTTCTTTTCGTTTTTTTTTGTGTCGTTCGAGAAGAGTTCGAGAAGTGTGGAATTGGTAAAAAATGAGACAGGTTTGCATGATGGGAAAAGGTTGACAGAGATTGGAGTTGATTCAATTTGATAAATAATTTGGTGAGTTTTTTTTAATTAATTAAAATTGCAATAAATGCCCTTGAAGCTTCCCTTTAAAAATTTAATAGGTACAAGAATAAAAAAAAAATATTCATAAAAGATAACTAAAAAATATTTTTTTTTTTTACAAAAAAAAAAATAATAATAATTTGGGGAAATTTATGCAATTCACGATGAGCATTTCTCGACGCAGTCGAAAAGTAAATATTTTCAACCCAAAACAAATTCACGAAAAATATTCACAATGTATACTTTTTGTAGACGACGATAACACTTTTTACGCACATTGTATGTTTTTTTGTTGATTAGTTTCAAGATTGATACATTTTGTAGATTTTTCTACAGGAGAACATGAAATTGAAGAACGTTTTAAAGAAATAAAAATATTTTTGGTTGTTTTGTTATTTTTTGTTGAGGAATGTTATGATAATCTTATCGTTAAGCATGTGTACGCAACAGTGGTTTCGCAGAAGTGATAAAGGTCTCAAAAATATTTTTTTAAATATTATTTTCAGGGTTCTTGTTTTTTTTACTTTTCTCGAATATGAATTATTATTATAAAACCGAAAATTTAACGGGGAAAAATAATTTAAAAAAAGTTCAAAATTTCAAAAAAATTATAACTTTTTGGATTTTTTTTTTAAATTTTTAGAAAAGCTTAAAATTAATTTTTGCATTTTTAACAATTAAATAAAAATTTTAGAAATTTTCAGAATTTTCGATTGTTATTTTGTTATGTTTTTTTCAATGAATATAATTTTTTTAAATAAAAATCTATTTTTTTTAAATTAAAAAATATAAAAACGAATTAAATTAAATTAATTTCATTTGATTAATTAAATTTAAAAAAATAAATAAGGTAATAAATATGTTCGATCAAAATTTGTTTTCGAATTTGCCAATTTATATGAAAATTTGATTCTAAACTCAAATAAAAAAATTTTGATCCCCCATTTAAAAAAAATCTTTTAAGACAAAAACTTCGAAAAAAAAATTATTTTTATTTTTAATTTTCTATAAAGGAGCAACATGGCTAAGAATTCCGGTTTAAAATTTAATTAAAGGTTTAATTACCGAAAAAAATAAAAAAAATTTTATATAAAAATAAAAATTAATTTTGGAAAATTGATCAAAAAATTTTGAACCCAAATTGTCTTTCAGAATTGTTAAAAAATAAAAAAAATGAAGTTGAATGAATTTTAATCTAACAGCAAAAAAAATATTTACTGACAAAACAACAACAAAAAAAATTAAAATGTTGTCAACACACACTGCACCCAGTAAGTAAGCACGGCGAATTCCAAAGGAACAAGACAAATTATTTAAATTTTGATTACTTTGTGCGCAAGTTGATACAAATTGTCAATTTTTTAACAAGAGAACATAAAGTTGAGAAAGTCTTTGAGTAAACTGTGTTTTTCAACTTTAATTGCTGATAACAAACAAAATAAAAAAAACAACTGATAAAAACCCTCGAAAGTGACGTGTTTTGTTAAAAAAGCAAACAACAGAATGCATTGACATTGGTATCGAAATTAAAAATTAAATGAAGAAACTAAAGAAATTTTTAAATAATTTTTTGGATAAATTGTCATAAATTTCCAGTGAACAAGGATGAACTCGCAAATTTATACAAAAAAAAATCAAATTAACACTAATAAGCACTAAAAACGTATAAAAAAAATGCAAAATTCACTATAAAATGACTCAATAGGTGAACGACCAGCATTCGGCATGTATACAAAATTTTATTATTACGTTGAAATTTTATTACACAACGACCATTTTTTTGTACATTTCGTAACAGGAACGAATGATATTGAAGAGTATACTAAATGAGGAGTATTTAATTTCAAAAATTTACCTGATTTTTAATAAAAAATTAAAAAAAAAAAATAAAACACATAATTTTTATTTGGTTTTTTGTGTATCTAAATTTATATCATTATCATTTTATTTTTTTAAAGGATAAATTTATAACAATTTTAATGTAATTTTTAGTTGTAGGTACATTTTCTTTTTATTTTATTTTTTTCCTCTCTTTTTTTATATTCCAGAACACTTTTAACTACCTCATCTTACTTTGCTATTCTTTACAATGCGTGTTCTTATAGGTACCCTAGCTCTATATTTTTATAATAATAAAAATTTTTGAAGGAAATTTTTTTTAAACAAAAATAATTAATTAAATGAGAACAAATATGGAAACATCAAAAAATTTAGAAAATAATTTTAAAACTAATTAATTAATTAATTATGAATTTAATAAGTAGAGTGATTTTGTGTTTTTTGGAAATAAAATATTAAAACAAAATCCAGAAAAAAATTAATAAGGAGCTCACAACTTTCTATTTCTATTTTCTGTAATATTCTACAAATTTAGCTTTTATTTTAATTTTTTATTTGTTTTTTTTTTTTAATTTTTATTTATATTCTATACACCGTAATTATTATAATAATTATTTATCATCATCATATTTTTACATTGAAAATAATGTTTTACAGCTTGTATTTCATGTGTTTTTTGTTCTGAAAGTAGTCTGCTTTCTAAAGTTAAGCAATTTCTTAATGTTATAAAAAAATGAGACGCTTATCAACTAATAAATGAAAAAGAAGGAAATTATTTACAGGATGTGAATGTGAGAAATATTTACAAAGAAGAAGCTCAGCGCAACGGTTCGAACCATTCTGGATCGTTAGGGTCGTCGACATCTTCCTCCGGGATGTCATCCGTGTCTACAGACTCCGTTTCGGCCGCACTAAAGTCCTGATTATTCATTTTTTCCTCGTCATATGCCTTTTCGAGCAGCAACAAACGCTCTACGATGGAATTCCGATCGGAATCGTCGTCGTCCATTTCCTCCAAGTGCTCTTCGTCTTGGTAACTTATCGAATTGTTGTTTGTCGTGCGTCGTTGTTTCGTGCTAGACTTGTCTTTGTTGTGATACGAGGCAGTGGCGACTTCTTCTTCGACGAGATCGGGATCTGTGTCGGGCAGCACAAGCGAATCGAAGATGCATTTGTAGCCGCGCGGCATTTCAGCGAGCATTTCTTCAAATACGTGATCCGGCAGCGGGAATATACGTTGATCGTAGGGTGGAATCGTCTGAAATTTAAAAATTTTATTAATTTTTGATAAATTTTTAATTCAAAAAAAAAAATAAATTTCTTCTAGAAAAACTAAAAAATCAGAGGTAGTGACGATAAAATGTTATTTTTTCTCATTTTCAAAAAAATCAATGTCACACAATCATCACTTCAATTAAAAATCAAATAAAAAAATTAATCATGCGTGCTCACCTCTTTCAATTCTGGTGTGTTACTGCGTGTATCAACGGCAGACCCGTCTTTGAGCTTCATTGAACTGGTTCGCCGTCGCTCACGCTTTCCGGTCAATGCATTTACCGTATGATGCAGAGCTACACAATCAATCGAGATTACAGGTGCCAATTTTTGTATCAAAACCAAACGATTTTTTTTACCAAACAGTGAACGAAACATAAAAATAAAAAAAGAAAAAAATGTAAGAAAATTTTTTTTTACCAAAAAATTACTAAATACTAAATTTTACTTCTAAATACTTCAAATAAAAATCTATAAAAAAAAACTAAAATTTCTCAAAATTTATTTCAAACTTTTTTTTATCTCAAAAATACAAAAAAAAAACAAAAAATCAGAGATAAAAATTGTTTCATATAAAATTTTTTTAACAATTTTTCATGGGTTTCTAATATTTTTATTTAAAAATTTAATTTTTTTTTAAATCAAAAATGCTTTTAAAAAATTTTTAAAAAATTCATATTAAAGTAAAAAATTCTTGCAAAAAGTTATTTTTTTTTAAATAAAGAAATTATTTGAAAATTATTCGATACAAAAAAAATTTTTCAAAAAAATAATTATAAAAAATCGAAAAATATAAAAAAAATATTGAAAAAATTAAAATTAAGGCCGTTCCAAATTTTTTCCGATGTTTTTGTCCCAAAAGATTTTTTTCAAAATGGGGGGGGGCAAAATAAAAAAAAAAGTTTTGAAATACTTTTTCATACAAAATGAAAAAATTTAAACAATTTAAAAATTTAAACAATAATTTAGTTGTTTTTATGGTATTTACGTTGAGATTTGGTACTTTAAAATCAATCTCAGAGTATTTCAAGGTAAAAATTTAAACAAAAAAATTTCATAAAAAAAACCGTCAAAAAATTTGAAAAATATTTTTTTTGCAAATATTTTTGAGAATGAATTTTTCATGTTAAATTTCGTTTTTCAATACAAAAATTCTTAAAAATTGAAAATATTTTAAAAAATTTTTGAAAATTTCTTGAAAAAATAAGGAAAAAGACCAAAAAATGGTCAATTTTGATAAAATTTTCAACTTTTTTTTATTTTGCCCCATTGGATTTTCGGCTTTTAAAATGGGTCAGGGGACAAAAACATAGAAAAAAATTTGGAGCGGCCTAAATTTAAAAAAAAAAAATATTTTACTTCATTAGATTTTCGATTTTTTACACGAAGCAAGTTTGAAATAAATTTAAAGCAGCTTAAAATTCAAAAAATAAAAAAAATCTCACCATTGATTGTTGTTTGACTGTTATCTGGGTCTTGCTCCAAGGGAGTTGCAGGTGTTGGTGGTCCAGACTAAAAATTCAAAAAATTTAATTAATTTTTTTTTTCATTTTTTTAATTAAAATTTCTTACCTCTGTCGCCGCAGGTCCCGGCGATGTTGGATTAATTGGCGTATTTGTGCCACTCGAGTCGGCATGGCTGTCTGTGCGTCGATTTGCTCTCGGTCGATTGCCAGGTGGATATTTCATGACAGCCGCAAACTTTTTACGTTCCTCTAGGAGGGCGCGTTCGTGCATTTGCATTAACGCCTCATCGGAAATATCTTCTTCCAACATGTCTTTGTTATTGAGGAGCTCCTGACTAGTAAATGGTAGTAAATCGTCAACTTCGTCGTCGATTATGTTCCACCTAAAAAGTAAAAAAAAATCATTTTTTAGTAAAAATAGAAAAATTTTTGATGAAAAATTATTTTTTATGGTAAAATCAGAGGTAGTGACGAACTAAAAAGGTTGATTTCAGTAACAAAAAAGCTAATTTTGTTTCAATTTAAATGAAAAGAAATCATCATAGGATTCAAATTACGGTAAAAATGAGGTAAAACTTACTTTGGTGTTGGTATCTCTTTGTAGGGCAACACTTCAACACGCGTTTGTGCCGCCACACTGTACGGTATGATGATGTTGTCGATGTCATATGAAGTACGGCTGCGCCTGATATCACTGGTTCTGAAAGAAAACATAAAAATTTTAGTACAAAAACTTAAAAAATAATTAAATTTTAAGAAAATTTGAATAATCAGAGGTAGTGACGAACTAAAAGTTTGATTTCATTAACAAAAAATTTTTTTTTTGGTTCAAACTAAATGAAAAGAAATCATCATTTGAAGAAAAAAACGTTAAAAACTGAAGAAAAAACTAACCGTTCTCCCTTTCTTTCAGTTCCGAGAGTCGGCGAGGCATTTTTACTCCTGCCACTGTTGTTTCCGCTGCCTCCGCTCTCTCCGTCGTTGTACCCTAGGCCAGCCTTATTGAGATGCAGACTCTTTTTATTATAAAATCCACCATCTCCCGATTGTGATGATTTCCGTTGTTTTTGCATTTTGGCATTTTTGAACATCTGCGAGAATTTCGTGCGATTGTTGTTGTTATTCTGACCTGGCTTCTGCTTCTTGCGATATTCTAAAAAAAATAAATAAAATTTTAATAAAATATTCAAACGACACGTAAAATAACAAACGGAAACCATAAAAACTTTACCAGAAAATACAAGAAAAAATTATACTCTCCATTCAAAAAATAAGTAAAAAAAATAAATTAAAACAAAATAAAAATCTTAAACATCCATCGAAATAAAATCGAATTAATTTTCTTACTACCACGTAAAATCCCGAATTTTTTCTTGTATTTTCCGGGAAGCAGTTGTCCGCCAAACATTAATTTTTTCATACTTCGTTTTTGACGTTGTTCGCCCTCAGCACCGAATTTCGCAGGATTTGCTGCGCGTTCCGCTGCCTTCGATGCCTGTTTTTGTGTGTAACGTGAGACCCTGTTTTGCCATTCTGGCACTCGCATGATAGCTTCAAAGTGAACGCCTTGAGTGGCATCTGAAATTAAAAATAATTTTCGGTTAAAATTTGTTTTATTAAAACAAAAATAGGAAGAAATTTTAATTTTTTCATCAAGTTGTTTGTTGAAATTCAGTTTGACAACAAAATTGGTTGAGAATCTGCTTGAAATCCATTTAAAATTTTTGACTTAAATTAAAAGACAAATTCTACATAAAAATGAAAGAATATTTTTTTAATAAAAATTAATAATAAAAATTAGGCCGCTCCAAATTTTTTTTAAATTTAAATTAAAATTTTAATTAAAAAATTAAATTAAATTTTTTTATTAAATTTTATTTAATATAATTTAATTTAATTTATTTAATTTTTTTTTAATAAAATAATATTTTCAGAATATTTTTTAAAAATTTAAGCAAAAAAAGTAAAAATAAAAAAATATTTTAAATAAATTAAAAAAATGAAAAAAATTTTTTTTTCATGTTAAAATGACAGAAGTTTCAATACAAAGTTTCTATAAAAAAAATTTAAAAAAAATAAAATAATTTGAAAAATTAATGAAAATTTAAAATCAAAATAATTAAAATAAATAAAAAATATAATTAATTAAAAATTAATTTAAAAAAAAATTTTAAAATTAGTTTTATAAAATTTAAATATTTTGGAATCTAATAAAAAAAAATTAGAAATTTTCACATTAGTTTTCGATTTTTTCAGAATTTTTTATAAAATTTAACATTAAGATTTGACTGAAAATTAGTTTAGGATAATAAAAAAAAATTTTTTTTTCAATTTTAAATTAATTTTAGGAAAAAAATGGGTCGAAAATCCAAAAAATCAATTTCATGACATAAATTTTAATGAAATTTGACCGTTCAAAGACTAAATTTTAATCACATTTTGTATTAAACGCTTCAATTATAAAATTTCACTTAATTGCATAAGTCATTATCGTATCACTTCCTACATTCAACACGCGATAAGGTACAAAGTTGATAAGAAATCCTTTCCCATCACACAAATTTCTATGAAAAAAATCATCATAATCACAAAAAACAGGACGTTTACATAACAAAACGACATGCATTCACTAAATTTTTAATTCCCATAGTCGTCGTCGTCGTGTTCGTTCCTCATTAATAACATCATTTATAAAAAGGTTCTACTCAACCATCAACTACGTCGCTTACTTATGTGTAGTACATTCACGTATTCAGACAAAAACACACAAACACACGGAAATAAAAATAAATAACATAGTAAAGTCTCAAATCAATGAATGTTCGTACAGTTTGTCGTAGTATTTTACTATCAACAATTCAAATGAGGGCGTAAATATAGCGTGTCGATGTATTTTTTCGTGTGCGTGTGTGTGCGTTAGCGGCTTATTACCCGCGCGAAACTTTTACGAAATGACGACTGAAAACTTAAAAGTCAAGGAAAAAGTTGTGACACAATTGCTCGTGAGTGATGATTTCTGCTGCAGATAAGATAAGAAAGTAACTTCTGAGGGGCTGAACACGGGATCTTATCAGAAAATGCTCGTTAAATGTGTTTGTTGTGCAATTTGCTGCTAAAATGATCTCATTGTTCCGTTTTGTCTACCGAGTATGTTACGTATGAACTTTTTTTCGACAATACGTTAATGAATATTCAAACACTTGATGATGGGTTTTTCTACTTTTTTTGTATAAAAAAGCGACTTACCGTCTGGGAAACTTAAAACTGGATGGAAACCAGGATCAACCAACGCGATGCGTTCCGATTCTGGCATGGTGTCGGGCAGATCGCGAGGTCCCGTTGGATCTGCACGTCCTGTACATAAGGCGCACGGATGCATGGGCCAGTAACAACCGCATTTGATCGTGCTGTGAATGAAAATTTAAGCATTAAATAATTGAAAAAATTAACAAAATTAAGGGCGATGCACAAAATCAATTTTTTTTTTGAATTTTAGAGAAATTTTTAAATTAAATATGAAG
Source organism: Culicoides brevitarsis (assembly GCF_036172545.1). Classification (NCBI taxonomy): domain Eukaryota; kingdom Metazoa; phylum Arthropoda; class Insecta; order Diptera; family Ceratopogonidae; genus Culicoides; species Culicoides brevitarsis. The sequence continues at coordinate 28,104,609 of NC_087085.1, read as the reverse complement.
AATATTGAGTATGAAAATTTTAATTTTAAATATTTTTGTTAATAAATTTAATTAATTTTCAATGAAAGTTTGAAAAATTATGATTTTTAAAGAAACTTTTATCTTTTATTATAAATTTTTTTTTTAAATTTTCAATATTTTTAAAATTAAATGATCAAATTATAGTAATTTTTTCATAAAAGTTAAATTTTTCATAATTTTTGAAAATTAGGAATTCATGAAAAATTCAGGAATTCATTCAAAAAATAATTATTTTAACAAAAATTCAACCTTTTTTTCATGATTTTTATAAAATCATCGGTAAAAAAATAAAAAAAAAAATTTAATTAAAAATAACTGTCAAAATTTTTTGAAAAATAAATTCAGCAATTTTATGAAAAATATTTTTAGAGAAGAAAATTTATGATAAAATATTATTTTTAAAACAAAAATTAGTAAAAATTGAAAATTTTGTAAAAAAAATTAAAATTTTTAACTTTTTTTTATTTTGCCCAATTGTCAAAAAAAATATTTTGAAAAATAAAATATTTAAAAAAAAATATTTTAATTTTTAAAATTATTTTCAACAAAAAATTTTTAACAATTTTAAATTATTTTTGAAAAAAGTTTTAAATTTTTTGACGAAAAATCATAATTTCTCCTAATTTTCAAAATCCTTGAAGAAAATTTTTTTCAAAGTTTGATATCAAAACACGATAAAATTTCTTCCTAATGTTTGAAAAATTGATAACTTTTTTGATTTTTGCATCGTCCTTATCATATCTCTCTGAATAAATCAAAAAACCTTACCTCGATTTAGCAGCCTTTTTAGAAATTGTATGCAAATTACTCGTTTGCAGGAGTTTCCGTTTGCGAAATGTGCCCCGTATAAAAGCTCTTGTTCGTGCCGACGTACCATTTCCTCTCTCCGCATCTGCCTCTGTCTCGACAGGCTTTGATCCGCCCGGCAGCACACCACGATACCCATTCACGGACTCCACTTCTGGCTCCGAATCTGGTTCCCCTTCGAGCTGTACGGCGCCTTTCGTTCGCTTAATTTGCTGATACAACTCGTTGTGTTGCCGAATGCGGTACTCCAGGTCGGAAATTTGCGCCAACAACCAGGTCCATCGGGATGCGATCGAGGAACGGTCACGTGCCCATCGCCAAGCCGCACGTTTCGATCTGAAAAAGAGGAGAAAGTGAGTTAGAATGGATTTGAAATTAAAGACACTCCTTGAACCAAAAAAATTCCCTCGTAAGTCTACATATCCTTGTAATATTTGCTCCATATGGCGAGCACACACTCGACGACGTACACAGACAAAGCGGAAAATCGATAACAAAACGGCAGATTGTTATATTATTTGTGCATGTCGGCTACGTTAGCATGTCTATGTTATATAAATGTTGTTTTTTAAAGCAGAACACCACAAATTCGTAGAAAAATGTTCGAATTAACGTCCAGTCACGTCGTCGAAGCGAAAAATTTCAATCAAATATTTAAGGACTTAAAGTCTTAAATAGACAAACGATACTTAATCATCACTTCATGTACAAGATTGCTTTCAATGTCAATGAATATGCAAAGCAATCTCTTTCTCAATGTCGTTTCTCTTTGTATCGCGACTTTTTTTGTGTTCTCAAGACGTTGTCTGCTAAATAAATAACGATTTCTAGTTAAAAATTGTATGAAAAAATCTTCGTCTGCAAATATCGTGAAGAATTTTTATATTTTTTGACAATTTTTTTGTTATTTTCCATCAATTCAAGGATGATTCAAGACTTCTTTCAATATATTTACTATGAAATCATCTCCTGAGAATGAAATTTTTCGCTTACACAGTAATTTAGTTCATTATTTTTGTTAATTTTATGTTGTGATATGGAATTTTCGGAATCCAAGGTCGTCTCTAGGAGGAGATTTGTTGTCATAGTAATGTTTTTTTGCAATTTAATATTGAATGAGTCTCGAATAATGTAGATTTAAAAGAAATAAGATGAATGGAACAAAGAATTTAAGTGTTTTGAAGACTTAAATTTCATTTATATGCAAAAAAATTGACATAAGAGGTCTTGAATGAACGAAATTGATCAAAAATTAAACTTAAAATCAGCTTGACAAGCAAAAAATGCTCTAAAAACCAAAAAATTAGATCATAATAGACCTTTATTGATTGAAATTTCATTCTATTAAGGCATTCGTGGACCAAGATTATTAATTTTAAACATTTTTTCAGTACTAGACCTTCAAATTTTTACCTGAACCTCTACAAATTACGATTCCTGTGCAAATTTCTGATTTAAAAAAAATAAAAACTGGTAAAAACCACAATTTTCTGCTTCTGCTCTACTCTAAACTCAATAAATACCTCGAAATCGAGTGAATTTCGTTAAAAATTCTCGAAAATTCCTTTCCGCTTGCTACAAAAAAACAAACAAAACGAAATCTCTCATAAAAAAATTAACATTCGGTGCCTATCTTACGTTCATCTTGCTTGTATTAGTTGCTTCTCGAGTATTTTTGTACGCGAACCGCACACATTCAACGGCGTAAATAAATAAGTTTTACGTAGAGTTTACTCGACTTGAGGTGACTTAACTTTTTTTTTCACATGTCTGTGTTGTCTATATGTGCATCGTCATCAGTTGTAGCGATTTATGCCGGTTTTTATAGATAAATGTTAACAATCTATTACAATCGAAATTACTACTATTGATTTTTTTTCTTTACATGAATCGCTGTCGTCGTCGTCGTTGTGTCGAGGAGCTCAACATTTTCAATGCATATTTAATTATAATTTTTTTTGTGTCATTATAGAATTAATATTAGGCAGGTGCAATTTTAAAAAATGTTTTAAATTGGTTTCAAATTATTTTGGAACTAAAAGTGTTACAAAAAAATTTTAAAGATTTTTGGTAATTTTTTAATAATTTTAGTCTAAAAATTAGTTTAATATTTTATTATTTTTTATAAATCATAAATAAAAAAAAATGTAATAAAAAAAGACAAAATAAAAATTATTGGCTTTATGTTTGGCTTTTTATTTTTTCAGAATTTTCGATGAAAAATTTCATTTTTTTATTAATTTTATTTTATTTTAATTGTATTTGTTATTTTATTAATTTTTATTATTTAGATTTTTTTAAATTAAAAAATTGTGGGATAATTATTTTCAATTATAATAATTTTTCTTCCATAATTGGAAAATTTTAAAATAATTATCTCATAATTTTTTCACAATTTTTTAATTTAAAAAAATCTAAATAATAAAATTTTAAATAAAATTAATAGATAATAAAATTTTTCATCTTTATTTTAATTTTTTTTTAAGGAGCATAAAAACTTTTTTTATGAAATATTCAATTTATTTAAAAAAATGTTTAAATAATGTGGTGAATTTCCGGATATTTTTTTGAGAAAAAAAATATAAAATTTAAATTTTTAATGAATTTTTTTCATTAATTTTAATTTTTTTCTTAAATTCTTTAAAAATTTAAAATGATTAAAAAAAAAATTAAAAAAATGATTAAATTTTATGTAATAAAATATTGAAAAATTATAATCTTTTGTGAAAAATTTAGTTTAAAATTATTTAAAAAAAAAAATCGAAATATATACAAAAATTAGATTTTTATTAATTTTCGACATTTTTTAATCAGTTTTTGTATGTTTTTGTCAATAAAAACCATAAAATGATATTTCTGAGATTTAAAAAAAAATTAAATAACATGAAATGTGAAACACTTTTAAAAATTGCATTTGCCTAATAACGAGGTTACAGCGGAAATTTCAAAGAAATGGAAATTTTATACTCACATTTGAACATTTTGTTGTGTCGTGTTGCTGTAAACAATCATCTCGTCCGCAGATTCGCCTCCACTGCTACTTGCCGTGGCATCTGAATCAATCGCTCTCTCAACCATTCTCAGTTCCGCATGCAATAATCCCGCCACTTGATCCACCTGATCAATGACTTTATCCTCAAACCGATGCACGCAACTGAAATTATTCGCACTCGTTGGCGCTCGAATCGCTCCCGGAGCATTCGGGGGCACGGAATTCCTTGTCGCTTCCTGCGACGACTGAAAATACTTGACGCCCAGTTGTCGCTTCGAATACGTCGCCTTCTGATTCGTCGCCGTCTGCTCGAGTTTCTTGATGATATTTCGGATGGCAGAACCGCTCACCGGCATGAGTTTCGCATCTGACGCAGATCCCGATGTCGATGTACCCGGCGGCGGTTGATATGGCAAAATATCCGGCAGCAAATTCGAATCTGCTTGCGTTGCGGTGGCGGCGGCGGGGGCGGCGTCGGTTTCACTCCTAAGGCAATTTCCCGTTCCTTGCGTCGATTGAAACGATGACAGTGCTCAATGAGTCCGACAATTTCCTCGCTCGCGTGCTGCGTCATATACCGCGCCTGCAATTTTCGCAGACGACGCAGCAAAAAATCACATTTCCGTTGCATTTGCTGGCGGCGTTTCTCGATATCGGCACGCAATTCGCTAATTTGGGGGTCTTTGACGGGCGACGTGTTCGCGGGCACCGTTTCTTCGTACACATTCATGACATCGACATCGTTGAAAAGCGATAAGCCGCCCGCCAAATCGAAGCCGGCATCACTTACGGGCGCCGATTCGAGCGATTTGAACACCGACATGAGATCGATGTCACCCGAAGCCGCCAAATCGCCGAGCATCTGTTCAACTTCGGCCGTTTCCTTGCTCGTAAAGTTCTGGATGCTCATGCTGCTGATTGTCGACGACTGGCTATCGGAGACTTTGACGAGCGTTTGGTCGTCGTCGTCGCGCGTCGTTGAGGTGACAACGTCGTTTTGCTGGTCCGCAATGAGATCGGGGGTCGCTGCTGCTGCTGCTGGATTCTCGCTCGTCTCATGGTCTTTTTTTATGTTATTACTACACTTCTGATCCATATGCTCGATACCGTTTGTTGTCGTATGCAGATCATCGGTTACCGCGAGTTTGTTGCTGGTTTTTCCGTTCACTGGCTGCGCAATTTTCGGATATTTTCCGTTATTTTGGATGTTTGGCTGGCTGTTTTCCGTGGCGACGACGTTGGAGACAAGTTCTCCCGTTATTGTCGTCGTTGTCGTATGGCTGCTGGGACTGTTGGTGATACTATCTCCAGGACGTGGCGACTGCCCGGATATATCACTTTGCGATACGGGCTCAGTTAGAGCGGGTGCCATGGCAATGACTGCATCGGTAGATACCTTTGAGACCGATGCAGCAGCCGTTAAGCCCATTCATTCACAACTAAAACTGTCGCATTCACTTCTTTTCTTATGAAAAAAAATTTTTTCTTACTAATTTTCTTATTTTTTAACAAAAATTTCACGGTTTTTCTGTTTTTTCGTGTATTTAACCACTCAGAAAAACTTTTTTTAACACTATCAACTTTTTTTTCTGTCTTTTATCAGTTCAATTATCAAATTACTCAATTTTGAGATACACAGTTCAATCACCAGGTAGCTCCATGCTACTTTTAACGTAGCTTAAAGTTGCTAAACTGTTGTCATCAATGCCATGCTTTCAATCTGCAACGAAAAAAAAAATCAAAAATTAATAAAAAAAATTTTTTAAAGCCCTTTTCCATTAAAAAATGATCAAAACAGACACACAAGCCATTCATCAACATGCTTTCAAGGTCACGAGCTATACGACGACGAGCCATCCATGACGCAACGTTACTTTCGGGAGTCTCGAGTCCCGCCAAATTTTAAAGAAAAATCAGCCCGGCATCGATTTTTGAGGTAAATTTTAATTTTTTCTGTTGTCAAACAAGGAAATTGAAAAAATTAAGTGCACACACGCATATTTTTTGTCATACGAGCACAGCTCCGTACGACATACGGAACGACAAAAGTGAAGAAGAAAAAAAAAGTTCGGCGTGAATTTCACCACTTTGCCCGTTTCTTGCCATTATATAACGACCGGCGGTATTTCGACGCGATTTTCTTTATCACTGCACTTTTGCGTGGCTTTTCCGCACACATTTCTCGGGCAGCGCGACTATTTTTGTAATTATCCAAATTTTGCGCGTCATTTTTGTGTCGTCGTCGTCGTCGTCGACGTCGTTTCGTGCAGCAGCAAACGCCCTGCACAATTTTAATTGAATTTACACGAAACTCGGTGAATTTTCCAGGCAGCAGCATTTTGCGGGTCACAATGATGCATCATCATCATTATTTTTTTTTTGCATTTGTGTTAAAGAATTAAAATTAAAAAAAAAGAATTGAGTGTGGAAAAAATTGTGTCCATACAGACACGTTTCGCCAGAGCGTTCGAGTGTGTGTGTGTGTGTGTGGAAATGGAATAATTTGCCTCTGTAGACGCTGACGACACATACAGAGAGGTAATTGAAAGACGGGCAGCAGAACAAGAAAAAAGTTTCGAGCACAATTTCCGCGTAATTTCTCACCTCTTTCCCATGGAAACTGCGAAAAAATCGTTGCGTGGCAATTTGCGCGGCGATTCCGTCCGTTTTCTGCCAATTAAAGCACCAAATTACCGACCTAATTTGATAAAATTACTTCGACAAAATTAATGTGGCCGAGTGGCTTGATGAATGGCGGAGTTAACTGAATCGCCTTTTGCTAATTCAAGCATTTTTCGTACGTTCTACGACTACAGCAGCACGACATACGGAAGTTGGATGGAAAACTTGCACTTGAATGTCGCCAATTTTTCGACTTGAACAAGCAACTTTTAAACACAAGTCGCCAATGTCGCTCACAAAAGTCACGGAAACGTCAAAACACTACGCGCTGCACGGGAGATACGCGTTCCCAGCTCGCGTCGCGACTTTCGTTGCCATTGACAGTTCGTTTGTTTATTCCGATTTCTCTTCATGCGAAATTGCGACGTTAAATTTTGGCTTTAAATGATGATGAATGGCATCTCGGAGCCTCGTGCCCGGCGTGGCGCCAATGAAAAAGCCTTCTTTTGTCTGAATTTCATCTTTTTTCCGAAATTGAACCGCACTTTGTTCCCGATTTAATTCGCGAAATCAGCTGATTTATCTGGAAATAAATGAGAAATTTATGCGATTAATTGTTGCCAAAATGAAAGAAACTTTAGGAATTGATAAATTTTTCGATTAAATTTTGAATTTGGGAAATTTTTGACATTTTTTCACACAATGACGGGGACCGAAAATCGAGACTCTCGAATTTGATGAAGTTGTCCTCGAAAAAATTTCAACTTTTTTTCCTTTATTTTTTGAATTTTCGCAAGAAATTTCATCAAATTCGCGTTAAATGTACTTTAATGAAGAGAATTTTTGTTTTTTTCGAGATTTTTGTGCAAAATTTCCAGCTTTAAAAGATTTTCCTTACCACGAAGCAAACACTGCCACTTTTCAAAACACGAAAAATGAAATGAGTGTCAAATGCAATGTTCGAGGTAAATAAATAAAAGTGTACGAAATGTACGTAACTGAAAATTTTATGTCGAAATTTCTGAGGAATTGCGTGGAAATTTGCGTGATCTCGATGAAATTGTGAAAAATGAGGGTTTTATGTCGCGATTTGTGATGTCGATGGGAATTTATGAGATTTTTAAAGAGAAATTTTTGGAAATAAGTGAAGGGACTTTTGTAAACAGAAATTTTCAAGCTTACCTCGACTGTATGAAAAGACCCCTTTTCTGTCAGCGAGCTCGTTCATCGATGATGCGACTCGAAATGAGTGTTTCATTTTTTTTTATTGCGAATAAAATTTATTTTACGTTGAATGATATTTTGAAAATTTTGCGATATTTGATGAAAATTTGAAGAAATGAGATGAAAAGAAGATTAATTTAGGGCTTCAAGAGAAATTTGAGCAAATATGATGAACAGGTGTGATTTAATTTTATTCGCCGGTATGCCTTGAAAATTGGTAGCAAGGTCAAGGAAAGAAAATTGAACAAGATATTGGTGAAAATTTATGAACAAAATGAGTGTCAAAAGGAAAGTTAGATGTAAAGTTGGAAGTGAATTAGCCTTGAAATGACTTCAAATATTTTAAATTGCACCAGAATCGACACAAAATTTCATAAAAATTAAATTTTTGAAGATTTTTGAATTTTCGTGGATGCTGATAAGTAAGTTTGAAGAGTTAATAATTTTTTTTTAAACATAAAATTCAAAATCCTTCGAATTCTAAAATTTTTTGGGAAAAAATTAGAAATAAAAAATTTGAGAAATTATACAAAGGTGAAATTTTTTGTTGAATTTTAGTACTTTTCTTGAAAATAACTTCATACTGTTCTAAATTTAGTCAAAAAATTTTGAAAATCAAATTTGGGAACAAAAATTTAAATATCTAAGTAGACATTTTAGCAAAAAATGACTAAAATGGGATATTAAAAAAAATTAGAATTTTTTTTTCAAATATTTTAATATTTATTAGGTCTACTTTTAAACAATTTAAGTAAGGTCGCTCAAAATTTTTTTCGATGTTTTTGTCCCAAAAGATTTTTAAAAAAAAAAAGTTTTGAAATACTATTTCCTACAAAATGACAAAATTTTATCAAATTTGGGCCCTTTATGAATATTTTGGTAGTTTTTGTGGTATTAACATTAAGATTTGATGATTTAAAATTGATCTCAGAGTATTTCAAGTTAAAAATTTAAAAAAAAAAAATTTATAAAAATAACTGTCCAAAAATTTTGAAAAATATTTTTTTTGAAAATATTTTTAGAGAAGGAATTTCATGTTAAATTTCGTTTTTCAATACAAAAATTCTTAAAATTTGAAAATATTTTTAAAAAATTTTGAAAATTTCTTGAAAAAATATGAAAGAAATTTTATTTTGCCCCATTGGATTTTCGGCTTTTGAAATGGGGCATGGAACAAAAACATAGAAAAAAATTTGGAGCGGCCTAATATATCTAGAAAAATATTTCCAAGCTTGTCTTTATTTCAGCTCATTTAATTAATTTTGAACTTTTTGTTGATATCTGGAAATTAAAGAATTAAAAAAAAAAAGATTTTTTTGATCCAATGAATTTTTCTCAAATTTTTATCAAGGATATTTAATAGAATTTTTTTTAAATTTTCTCAAATATCTAGATTCTATAATTTTTTGAAATTGAATAAATTTATTATTGAAGGACTTTTTTTGAACTCGCTCATTTTTTTGAAATCTTACATTTTTAAAGTAATTTTTTTTCTTTTGACCTTAAAAGAAACTTTTTCTTAAAACAAAAGGAAATATTTTATTTATGAGCATTTGTTAAATTTTTGCTAAATTTGACGTACGTTTTTGAAGTATAGTTCAGGTAAGTTTTTCGGGTAAATGATTAAAATTTCACTTTTTCCTTAATTTCAATTTTATTCGTAACCACTAAATATTAAATTAAACACTAATTATTGCACAATTTATTGTCTGAACACCAATTATTCCATTTTTCGTATTAATTTTTCCTTTTTCTTCCCATTTAGATCGCATGATTGTTATACGGAGGTATCCCATAATCTCTCGGAATCTGTGGCAAATGAGCGTGAGTGTGATGCATGTTGGAATAAATATCCGCAGATCTCGTTTGCGTATGAGCTGGTTGACCCGTTAAGAGCTCCGTCATGAAACTAATGTACGTGATAGCCAATCGCAAAGTTTCAATTCGCGACAATCGCTTTTCATAAGCGAACGTTGGAACTTTTCTGCGAAGTTTATCAAAAGCCTCGTTCAAGTTGAACATTCTGCGACGCTCTCGAATATTCGCAGCTCTTCGTTGTGCCATGGAAGCAACACGACGACGAGTCTTCTTCGACGGATTTGGAGCAATATTCCCGTTGCGAGGAGAATTCATGCGATTGGCGACGAAACCATTGACTTGAGTACGAGGCCAAATTGCTGAAAATAAAATAAAGAAAAGAATTTTTTCAGTTGATGGAAATTTTGTGGAAAGAGAAAAACAAAAATGGCGTCAGGTAATAAATTTTTCTTCACATTTTCTTACCTAATTCAGGTCCACATTGAAAGCCTGCGATTAAATCAGGATAAACAATCGAAGGATGTGGCGGCATATGACCTTCCTGGCTGGGCCACATTGGCGGGTAGTTTGGCTCGGGATTCTGCATAAAGGTGAGTTTTTAGCTTTTTTAATTAAAAGCCTCTTTTCACTTCACAAAACTTCACGTTGTTACAAATTGATTCCAATAAATTTCACAAAAAATATTGATTTTAATAATTTTGTTAAGAGGACATTCAAAGAACTTCTGTTCCAGCAGAGATTCAGAATAAAAATGCAATTTTAATAAATTTTCTGGCAATATTTTTCCATAATTTTCCTTTTTGGTAACATTTTGCGCGTTTTTCATTGGTAGCTGATGTCCTTAAAGGAGGAGGAGCTTCTCGTATGTCTATCAACACAGAAAAGCTGTATGGAAAATTAGACGATTTCTGTATGAAATCCTTGTAGACTTTTACATGGAACGCTTTTATACCATTTATTAATAATTTTACCCTCCATGTTTTCGCCACAACTAATTCGTCACACGCACAGTGCATCTTGACGAGGAGTCCTACCAAATTAGGGGAAAAATCCATGATCTAGTTATGTGTGATGAATCGGGGTAGCGATAAATATGACAAATTGAATTATAATTGTTTGATATTATTAAAAATATGTTTAAATTTTTTCATCGTCAAATAAAAAGAGGTGAGAGCGCATTTTATTTCCTTATACTTTAGTTTAGTTTAATTGGTTTAAAAAGTTTTAATAAAATTATTTTTTTTTTATTTTAAGGTCGAAAAAAACAAATCATAACAGAGGCTCTTCAAAGAAAAGTCTAAGTTAAGAAATCTTACATCTTTTTCTGTGTCGAATCAAAGAACATAAAGACATGTTAAGGCAGTAAGGAAATTTATGCAGATCATCATTTTTTGGTGTTATATATCTGACCGTCGATTCATCTGATATTCCAATTTAAAGGCGAAGCAGGCTATGTATTTTTATATGCACCTATATTACACTAATGTGACATGATCCTTAATTCTATAATGTATTAAAAATTTGTCTAATATTTAAACGTTACATATCACTATCAAGTAATAGAACAACAAGAAGACGATGGCAGGACAAATTTTCCTTCCTAAAACATTATTTTACATTACGAAGGCGAAAAAGATTTATCTAAGAAAAAAGTTCAGTATCCACATGCTAATATGAATATGAAATATTTATTAGAAGAGATTCCAAAAAGCGAAATGCACTAGACGATGGAATAATAATCATTAATTTGAACAATTAGTACATTACAGAATCTTCATTGACGAACAAATTACTCACAGAAATAATTTGAGGACTGAGTTATAAAGAGTTTCGTATTAATTTTAAATAATTGGATGGTTTATTATAAGATAAAACCAGAAAATTTCTAACAGACAGACATAAAAACGTTCAAAACAGCAAATATTTCTTTGAAACGCTTCACCAATTGTTTATCAGATTATTTCAATTGTTTGAAAACGTCGGTAATTTTGTTTATTTGATTCAAAAGGATTAGAAAGATTATTTTAAAGTGGACGTCGTTCAGTTAAGTTAAAACGGAAGCTTCTCTGTTGGAATTTTAGGCTTTGCAGAGAATTATAAAAATTTAAAAGTGTGCCTTCTGATTTTAAAATGTAAATCAGTGTGAGAAATTTTTTACTTTGTTACATTTTCTCCTGAAGAAAATCTATAAGTAACTTTTATGAATCACAATTTCGATAATTTATTGAAAAATTTTCATATTTCATAAATTTATGAAAAAAAATCTGAAAAGAACAAATGCACCTGACAAATTTCACCCTTGTTAGAGTTCCATATCTGGACCATATTAGCGCAACTTTACGTCACTTTTCTACTTATGTGAACTAATCCACCTGCTTAGCCTGCCATTTAGTGTCATTTTTCACACTCTATTTTTAAATACAGACCAAAAATTCTTCTCCTGTAACAGCCCTTGTTACCAAACATATGTAATTTGTAATGCAACAATTACGATTTATTTGTCTACTGAGCAAACGCGAGGGGTGCAAAATATTAATAAAGTCAAAAGTTACACTTTGTACAGAGATTAAATTGATATGATATGACATATTTATTAAATCTTGTTTTTTTTATTGTTCATTTGTCATTGATATGCGGGAACGAGACAATCTGTTTTGTCTTAAACGGTTAGGGGCTTATTATGATAATTTCACGTCTCGTTAGTGAAGTGTGCTTATTGTTTAAAGTATCCTAATTTTTCGCCTTCGTGCACGAGTGCGACGACAGAGTCCAGTGTCTCGAGTGATGTTGGGATGATCTGTTCTGGCGGCAGAACAAAGCCGAATAATTCATTGCCTGCAGGACGAAGTTCGTATGTGTAAGCCAATTTAACGTCTAATGCTCCATAAGCCCATTCCATTGAAGCTCCAGCTGCTGGATAAATTGCATCATAAATGTTGCCGACAGTGTATTTTGTGCCGTAGCGTCTTGCGAGTGCATCTTTTGCCGCATCACCAACTTGTTGAAGGTCATCGTGATTGGGAGCATGTTCATCGGTATAGCCGTAAGGGAAGAGAATCAGTTGCGAATACGAATGGAAAGCCAAGTAAACTTTAATGTCGTCGAGACCTTTGACAAAGTTTGAAAGGGATTTTGTTTCGACTTCAGAGAAAGCTTCTGGTCCAGCAAAGATATCAGAACATGGTTTGTCACTTGTTCCAACTTCATTCCAATGGAAATCCCAGTTTCGGTTTGGATCGGCGCCAACACATTTTCCATAAGGTTTACGAGTTTTGCGCCAAAGTCTGTCTTTTGCATGAGTATAAACATAACCATCGGGATTGACGCTCGGGAAAAAGTACCAATCATAATTTTGAGCTAAATCCTTGATTGTTTCATTTTGACTTGTGAGCAATTCGTTGAGCATGAAAGTTGTTGTTGCAACTGTGATCCATTCGCGAGCATGAATTCCTCCTTCGATGAAAATTCCGGGATTGCCTTCTTTGTGAGACAACTTTACGCCACGAATTTGACGTTTTTCATAAGTTTCACCGCCAACCAATGGAGTTAATACCTTATGTTCTTTTACCATTTTATCCAACCACGCATTTACTTCGTCCAAAGTTTGATAGCTGGTCCAGTCATGTTCCCCATTTGAGCGACGATGACTTCTCTTGTTGACAATTTCGTCAGCTTCGATGACTTTTTGCAAGTTTTTCTCGACAACACGATACGCAATTTTGTTGGCTTTCAATTCCTTCACGAAAAACTCGACATTTTTCGGACTCACAGCAATCGGATAGGATTTTCCGATCATCGGAGTGTCTCCCATCTGTAAGAAGGCACGTTCCTCATCGACATCCGTGATGGATTGAAGTAACTTCACTTCATTCAAATTTTTCACGTAGATGTCAAACACTTGGAAGTTGTCGTATTTGATCTTGTCAGCAAGACCAAAGGACAGCAGAGCCAGAAAAATAATCGAGTATTTCATGTCGAAAGCGATGGCAAAAGCGAACTGAGGAATGAGTTTCATGCGGTTTCGCTTTTATTTGACACTGAAGTGGTTTTGAAGGACTTGCATCAGAGATAAGGAAAGAAACGCGCGGAAAACCGTTGACGCAGTTGAGAATTATTTCACTCGAGTGAAAGTCTTCAGTTGAATGATCGAGAAAGGGTTGGAACAAGTGTTTTGTTTATCTAAAAAGTGAAATTACGAAATTTTGAGTAAAAATCAGTGCAAAAGTATTTTCCAATGAGTAATTTAGTAGCAAGATAAGGTACATTGTTGTTGGTTCATTGGCATTAAAGGCACGTTTTCGCAGGTCGATCGTTTGAAATACCGTCTGCATATTTTGGTTTTGATAATATGAACTCACGTTTTTGCGTTTTTATGAATTAACCACTTGAGGGACAAGTATGTTGAGGTATTTGAAGTAATAAAGGTTTTGTCAAGGATTGACCGATAATGAGTTTCCGGTCTGTTATTTAGATTGATTTGAGTACATTTTCATTATTTTTTTTTTTATAAAATCTGATTAAACGATTTTCTCAATGAGGGGTATAAAAATAATAAAATTTTTTCTGATCTTTAAAAATTAGATTAAATTTTTTTAAATTCAAAATTGATCATTAGAAATAAAGTTTATTAATCAAAGAAAAGCTCATTTTCGTAAATTTCAATTTAAAAAAAAAAATTTTTTGAAATAAAAAATCTAAAGCATCGAAATTTTCTTAATTTATCGAATAAAAATTTAAAACTTAAAATTTGTGAGTGGAAATTTTCCTCATTAATTTTTAAATTTTTTAAAATTTTTTTTTTTAAAATCATAAATTATTTTTTATTTAAAATTTTTAAGTTTAAAAAAATTAAGCAAAAACTTTTAAACAAAAATTTTTTTTCAAATTAAATTTTTGTCAAATTTTGTCCAAATGGATAAAAATTTGTGTATTAAATTTTTCTAATTTTATTTTTTTATTTTATTCATTTTTAATGAATTTTTCAAAATTAAAAAAAAATTGAATACAAATTTTCAAAAAATAATTCCTTTGTCAAAGTTTTTTTAAAATTTATTTCCGGGAAAAATTAAATTTTTATTTTTGAAATTTTTTTATTTTATAGATTTTCTAACTAAAAATTAAACAATTTTATTTAATTTTTAATACTAAAATAATTTTACTAAAAACGAAAAATAAAAAAAATTGAAAATTTTTACAAAAGTTCCCAAATTTTTAAACAATTTAATGCTTTTTTAACATAAAACGGTTTTGAACACCCAAAAAATTTGGAAATTATTGAAATTGGAAAACTTGGCGATTTTTTTAAGAAATTTTGTGCAATTTTAAATTTTTAAATAAAAAAAAAATATTTTTTTCAAAATTAACTGTAAAAAATTTTTTAAAAATTGTTTTTATAATTTTTTTAGTTTAAAAATTAGTTTTTAAAAAAAAATTCAAAACCCGTAAAAAAAAAATAAAAAAAAAATAGTTAGAAAAATATACAAAAATTTTATTCATGAAAATTATGAAAATTTATGAAGTTTTTTCAAAAATGTCAAAAAATGTTAAAAAAAAATTTTTTTAAATTTTTTTAAAGAAGAAAATTCATGTTAAATTTTGTTTTTCAATACAAAAATTCTTAAAAATTGATAACTTTTAAAAAAATGAAAAAATCACGTAAAAAACCAAAACGATAATTTTAATTCTTGCCACAAAATAAATGAAAATGAATAAATAAATAAAAAATGATGAAAAAATCAAAATAAATTCAATAAAATTGTTGAAGATAAAACAACGCATAAAAGTATAAAAAATATTCAAACGAACATCGAAACAAAAATAATTCAAAATTCTTTTACTCGTCTAAACTTGAATACAAAACTTGAAAACAAAGCTTCTAAGAAAAACTTGGATTAAGAATTCGATCATTTAATATTAAATATTTATATATTTTTTATTTGTTCATGCACGTGTTAAAATAAAATAAAACCCCTTAAAACAATAAATTTATCAAAACTCTTCCCTTATTAAATTTTTTCATAACTTTTCATAAATCACTGAAAATATTACATAAACAAAAAAAAAAAAACAACCAATATGAAAACTACAATGAATCATTGATATGCAAAACAAGAGATTCGATAACAGGAAAAAAACATCATCACAACAATGTATCGAGCGACGATGACAACCACTACCTACCATCCCATCTCGTCGTACAACTAACATTTAATTGAATTATGAGAACACGATATTTATCTACATCACACATTATTTGTTGTCTTTGCGAACAAACATACGAACTGTTAAGAAGAACATGATTATTTTATTTATTGCATAACGAATATTTTTTTATGATCGTTGCAATAAAGTTGCATCAAAAAGGGTTATACTGGCGGACTTTCGTACGTGAGACATCAAGTGAAGGCGTTAATCGACACCTTATTTACATAAATAACATTACTTCGTTGAAAAAAAAATGCTCGGAAATGAGCGCGCGCGTTTTATTTACCGTTGACGACGACGATTTCGAAGCTGGTTAATTCGGAAATGTTCATCCAAAGTAGGTGCAAAAAAAAAGTAGACAACTTGCGCTTGACTCTTGAACATATTTTTAGGTGTTTCGCGAGACAAGTTACAGAAGTGCCTTAGAACACTGAAGTATCATCTGCCTACGCACCTCAAAATTGTATGCTTGACTTGTTTGCTGTCGCTGCGTTACTGTAAATACACAAAAGAGAGAGAAAAAATCAACTATTATTAAAATTCAATTGAAATTTGAACAGGTGACTGTCTACGGAAAAGCGTGTAACGTAATAAAAAGTTTAAAATAATAATAAATTATTACTGCGAACAACAACAAGTTAATATTTGCGCACAGGAAGTAATGAAAGAAGGCAACAACACACAACAGACCAAATGGAAACATGTTTCGTTTTTTACACTTCTCCCGTCATTTCTTTGGATTTTTACCGTTCTTTTCTATTATTTTTTAGCATTTCCGATGGAATTTGGTGTCATTGTCGCTTCTTCTAAAAAAAAAAAATAATTTTAAATATTAATTTTCAGCCATGAATTTCTTTCCTTTACATTTTTCATTTGTATCGATTCCCAATTGTTAATGACTTTATCAATACTATCTGCAACGGTATAAAAGGGACGAGCGACTCCTTTTTCAGTTTCAGTTGACTTTTAAACGGATTCGGGTGGCTAAAAAAAAAGAAAAAAAAATGAGTTTATTTTTTAAGTCTGATGCAGTTTCAACTGTGAATAGTTTTAATTCGGCGACAAAGGATCGTGCGATTTTTCTCGATGTGCAAACAAAAACACCTGAAAAGACAGAAAATGAGATAAAATATAGGAATTTTGCGGGATATCCGCCGTCAGTGAAAAAGGATGCGTTTGAGGAGAAGCCACGTTATGAAAATTCTGTACGAAAAAAAAAAATTAAAAAATAGAAAAAAAAATATAAGATAGAAAAAAAAATTAATAAAATACCAAAAATGAAAAATTTTATAACAAAAAATTATTAAGTGAATTTTTGAAAATTGTTAATTTTTTCTTGTGACAATTAGTAATTTTGTTAAAGAATTTTTAAAAAACTCTAAGTTTTTTCAAGAATTTTGGACTGCATATAAACTTTGTGATAATAAAACAAAATTTAATTTAAAAAAAAAATTTTTTAAATTAATAAAAAAAAATTGAGTTTCTTGTGATTATTTGTAATTTTTAAAAAGTATGATAAAAGAACAAGAGTTTTTTTAACTCAGATATTTTTAAGATTTATTTTATGGAATTTTTAATTTTTTAGTGTGATTTTTTCATATTGTGAAAATTTTTATTTTTTTTTTTTCACTAAAAGTAATTTTTTAAATTTAAAAAATTAAAAATTTAAAAAGTGATTTTTAAAATCAAGAAAAAGCTTAGTTCAATTTTTGAAAATTCCAACTAAGGCCGCTTCAAATTTATTTCTAACTTTTTGTCCCAAGCCATAAATTCAATGGGGCAAAAAAAAAAAAGATAAAAATGTCATCAAAAACTACCGTTTTTGGTCTATTTTCATAATTTTTCGAATTTTTAAAAAATTTTTAATTTTTTTTTTAAACATTTGTTTTGAAATTTTTACAAGAATTTTTCTCTCTAATTTAAAAAAAAGTAAAAAATGAAAAAATAATAAAAAATTGTTTTTTTTTTATGTTTTACGAATAAATTATAATTATAATTTATAAATAATAAAATTGCGTTGAACTCTCTTTTAAAATTTTGAAATATTAAAAGCGATAAAAAAATAAAAATTTATGATAAAAAATTAACATTTTTACTTACAGGACATCATTTATCAAAATTCCAAGCCAGTATATTTGGTCTTAAAAGCCTTTGGAATTTTTCCATTTCAAACAAGTAATGGAGTCACCACTTTTTCCTATGCCTCACCGAATTTCCTGTATTCAATTTTAATTTTTCTCGTCATTATGGTAAGTTTCTTGTTAAAATTCCTCATAAAATATTAAATTTTATAAATAAATTTCGTTTTAGGGCGGAATTGTGTATGTCCTTCTCCATCGCATCAGAATAATTCAAACGCTGGAAGGAAAATTTGAGGAAGCAGTTATCGCATATCTCTTCATCGTCAATATTTTTCCCGTCATTATCATCCCTTTAATGTGGTATGAGTGCCGAAAAGTCGCCACAGTGCTCAATAGTTGGTCTGATTTCGAGAAATTATATTTCAAAATATCGCAAGTCCCGTTAGCATTGACTTTGAGGACAAAAGCACTCATGATCGCTGTGGTTCTACCAATTTTGTCGTCATTATCGGTTGTCATCACGCACGTTACTATGGTGGACTTTCGTTTGGATCAAGTTATTCCGTATTGTAAGTAAAAATTTTTCAAAAGAATTTAATAAAAAATTAATTTTTTAGGTTTTTTGGATACAATGACTTACATGATGGGCGCTTATTGGTTCCTGTGCTGCGAAACTTTGAGCCAATCGGCGTTGTTACTTGCAAATGACTTTCAAAAAGTAAGTTTTATTGAAAAATAAAGAAATTTATTAAAATCGTTAATTTTTTAGGCTCTGCGTCACATTGGACCCGCAAAAATGATCTCCGACTATCGCGCTCTTTGGTTGCGTCTCAGTAAATTAGCACGCGACACTGGATTTTCCGTTTGTTATACATTTACGTTCATCACTTTGTACTTGTTTGTCATCATTACATTAACAATTTATGGATTGATGTCCCAAATATCGAATGGCTTTGGCGTCAAGGATATTGGATTAGTTGTGACGGCAATGTGCAGTGTTTGTTTGTTGTTCTTCATTTGCGACGAGGCGCATTATGCATCGCAAAGCATTTGTACGAATTTTCAGAAGAAATTGCTGATTGTCGAGTTGAGTTGGATGAATACAGATGCTCAGACGGAGATCAATATGTTTTTGCGAGCCACGGAAATGAATCCATCGAGAATTAATTTGGGAGGATTTTTCGATGTGAATCGGAATTTGTTTAAATCTGTAAGAATTTTTTTTTTTATATTAATTATAATTTTTTTTTCTATTTTAAAGTTTTTATTTCATTTCATATATTTATTCATTTTTTTTTAACTTTTTTTATAAAAATTGTTAAATTATATTCTTATTCTTAAATTATTTCACGATTTTTTTTTTCAAATATTTAAGAACTTAAAATTTTCTTTTTAAATTGTTTTAAATATTTTTTAAAAATCTTAAAATTTTTAGTTAACTTTTTATAGGTAGTTAACGATTTTTTCAAAAATTTACGAATTAAAAAATTTGCTTTTTTTTTAATAGAAAAATATTAAATAATTAATATTATTAAATAAACAATCTTTTAAAATTTTTAGTAATTTTTTTTTAATTACGATTTTTTTTAATATTTTAGAATTTAAAAAAAATGTTTTACAATAGAAAAAATAATTTTTTAATTGATTTATAAAAAATCGTAAAATAATAAACAAAAAATTAAAAATAAAAATCTTGACAAATACGAAAAAATAATTAAAATAAAAAAAATTATAAAAAAACCTTTTATTGTGAAAAATAACAAATATCACAAAATAAAATTAATTTTCTTCGAAAAAAAGAAATAATTAATTAAAAAATTTTAAATTAAATTAATTAAATACAAATTATTTAAAACTCGAAAAATCTTAATTTTAAAGATTTTACATTTAAAATAATTAAAATTTTATTTTAATTAATTAGAACTATTTAATTTTTATTTCTAATCATAAAATATTACTTCAACTCTGTTTTACTCACAAAATATTTTCATTTAAATTTCTTTAAATATCTTTTCAGCTTCTCGCTACAATGGTAACATACTTGGTGGTCTTGCTACAATTCCAAATATCCATTCCCGATGACCCGAATCAATTAATTGTCGCCGCTAATGGGACCTTTTCAACGCCACCAACAACAACAAACCACACAACAATGTAAATTTTTATTGAATCATCGACACAAAACACTCGACACAACTCGCTTTATTTAATGAAAGATATTTGTCTAACATAAATAAATAATTTATTTTACACGCAGTCCCATAGACTTGTCTAGGGTTGTTATCAATTCCTATAAGCCATTTAACATAACTCATGTAGAACTAAATGCGTTAAATGACAGTTTCTTTCAAACGAGAAACGAACAGCAAAAAAAAAATAATATTTAATAAAAAAAAGTGTGTTTCAACAGATAAAGTCTATTAATTTCAATTAATGTTGTAAAGTTCTATTTTTTATTATTATATATTTTACATACGAAAAAAAAAATAAAAAATAAATAAAGGAGAAAAAGACTGGAATAAACAAGAAAAGACACACCACACACAGAAAAATTGTCAGACAAATGTATTATGAATGAAATTATTTGCCATTCATCGTTTTTTTTCTTCTCCGTTCTTTTATTATTTTCTCTTCAACTCGTTACAAAAAAACATAAAATAGACGCGTTCTACAAATTTTTCTACACATGTCGTCGCGATCATCGTACACGATCTCTGGAAGATTTTCAATTGTCAAAAAAAATCGTCGTACACTGAATGAGTGTTCAAAAAAAAAATAATAATATAAAATGATTTTTCACCATATACGCCAACTTGAAATAACCGTGTTTGTGATTTTGAAGGTCGTTCAGTACATTATCGTACGACACTCAATTTCAACTCAGCAGCAGCACCAGAACGGCAGCGCGTAGGAATAGATGTTGAAATGAAGTTAAATTTATCTCCGTATGATGTATATTGAACATATTGACGAGGAGTTTTAAATTTAAACTGCGAGTATCGATGGAAGTGCATTTAAATTTAACGAAAAATTTCATGATGAAGTGATTTTTTTAGTTTTTTAAAAAAATTTTTTTTTTGTTAAAAATTATTTTTGAAAAAAAAATTAATAAGAATTATTGTTTTTAAATTAACATTTTTAAATTATTTTTTTTTAAATTACCTAATATTTTTTTTATTTAATTAAAATTTATTTTTTTAATTAAGAAAAAATTGAAGATTTAATTAAAATTATTTTTTTTAAATTTTTTTAATAAAAAAAAATATTTTTTTTAGTTTTTAACATAAAAGATTTCATTAAAAAATTATTCTTTAATTTTTTTTAATAAAAATTATTTTTTTTAATTAAAATTATTTTTTTTAATTAAAATTATTTTTTTCTGAAATAAAAATTATTTATTTTTCCATTAATTTTTTTAAGTAAAAATATTTTATTATAATTTTTTTTTTCTTTATTTTTAATTTAAAAAAATAAGAATTTTATTAAAAATTATTTTTTAAAATTTTCAATAATTTTTGTTTAATTTTCAAGATAACAAGATTTCATTAAAAAATTTAATTTATTTTTTTAAATAAAAAAAAAATAAAAATTTAATTAAAATTCATTATGAAAAAAAAAATTACATTTCACACCGAAATTCAGTATGCCGTTATTTACCATTCACGTTATTCACTCCTTTGCTGCAATTTTTTTGCCGTACAAACATTTTGTCATCTCTACACACGATCACACCTATTATGTTACTTACAAAGTAAAACGCATGTTTAACATATCGTACAGTACATTCTAACAGGATTACCCGTACGCGAGAGATACGTTCGTTGTCGTTGCTGCGTGGAGTTTAAGTCACATTAACTTAATTTTACTTCCACTCAATCAGTTGTATTCGAACCGTCTGCGCGATTGGATTAACTTTTAGTTAAGTGGAGTGATTCGTGACTATTTTGTGTCAGTTTTTTCTTTTTCAATTATTTTTTAATTTAATATAAATTAATAATATTTAAATTGAAACTTAATTAATTTTTAAAATTTTTCGAAAAAAAAACTAAAAAATAAATTAATAAACAATAATTAATTAATTCGTGACTCAAGCAACACCTGCAACAATTATTAAGAATTTTAATAAAAATAAATATTTTATGGTGAAATTTTTAAAGTGATTAATTTTCCAGACACTCCCAAACATTTTGGCACCGAAAATAAATTAAAGTATCAAATTTTGTGAAAAAAAATTAAAACAAAACAAAAAATAATAAAATTAAATTGAATTTAATAAATTACAAAAAAATAAAAAAAAATGCAGAGAGAAAAATAATAAAAATTCTATACATAACAAATATAGTAATTGACATCAAGAACCAGTTTAATATAATAACAAATAAGAAGTTGCCTTGTAGTGTTATATTTTTTGTGCTGCTGAAAAAAAGTGGAAAACACCCACGTTCCTACCACGTATCGTCGTCTACATACGAAAAACTTATTATTATTATTATTAATTCTTAAAGAAGTTTGAGTTGATACTATTGAAGTCGTCGTCGTCGTCGTAGCAGAGCAAAACAAAACGAAGCCAGCAGTTCGATCGAATTCAAAAGGGAAACATTTTAATGGATTATATCATCTACTTGTAGCAACTTGAATGGTGAGCATTGTGCTATTTTAATGATTTTTCGCATGTGTCGCCGCGCCAAAGGTGTTGAATCATGACTTTTCGTTAACGATGATGAAGTGCAAAAAAAATTATTAAGGAGGAATCATAAAAATTTTATTTTTTCTCAGATGCTCTTAAAAAAATAAAATTAAAAAAAAAGAATTAAAAATTATTATTATTATCTGACCTTGATTTCCGTTTATGGTTAAAAAATCATATTTAATTTATTAAAGTCAATTAAAAATGTACAATAAAAATGACAATTACAACAACAACATACCTTTGTTAGCGCGTTCGGTCGATCGATCGACAGTTGTTCGCATATGTGTGCAACTTGAACGCCTGCTTCAATCAATTAACGCATATATTATGAATGAGCAACAATTGTAGATTAAGTTATAAGAATTGTTATTAAATATTTTATTTACGAGCATTATTTTGAGAGTGTTCGATTGATTGCCTTTTAAATGAAAAAAAAATAATAATATTCTCATTATTCATTAATAAATTCATAAAACGTGATTTAACATAAAGGAAAAAAATGTATTGTGCATTTATTAGTGCTATGTGCATAAATACTGTGTCTTTATTATTTTTTTCATTATTTTAACATTTTTATATTTTTTTTTACATTTTTTTCTTAATATATTTTAAATTCATAATTTTTGAAAATGAATTTTTAAAATTTAAAAAAAAATTAAATAAATTTAATAATTAAAAAAAATAAAAAAAAATAAAAAAATTATGACAGAATTAATTTTTTCTCATTTTAATTTTACTCAGGATTTTTATTATTTTATTAATTGGGGAACTTTTTAACTTTTAAATTAAATTTAAAAAATTAAATTTATTAATTTTAATTTATTTATTTTATTTAATTAATTTATTTTTTAAATTTATTTATTAAAATTTAAATTAAATAAATAATTTTGATAGTTGAAAAAATATTTTTTTGTAAAAATCTTATGACATTTAATTTAAATGTCTTACAAGTCAGAAATTTTTTAATAAAATTTAAAAAATTTTTTTTATATTTTTTTTTTATTTAATCTTTCCAAATTTATTTTTTTTTTTTTTTTTGAAAAACAAATTTTTAAATAAATTGAACAATAAATGAAAAAATCGAAGTTAAAAATTTGTTTCAAATGGTAAATAAATAGAAAAAAAGCAAAAATAAATAAGAAATTTTGAGAAAATAACCCAGAGCAAAATATATTCAGAAAAATATTTAAAATATAAAAATGAAACGAATTAAAGCAAAAATTAAATGAACTCACGGTAAAATAATGTCAGTATGTGTTAAATAATATTTACAAAGTTTTTCTTTTGTTCTTTGACTTGAATGTTTATTTTTTATTGAACCATAGTTTATTGATGAATGTTACACGAAATAAAAAAAATATTTATGAAGTTAATAATTAAGTCATATTTTAACCACATATTTGTTGCAAAACAATAAAGGCGCACGATTAGACTTTTTGTAGTCTATTCATTAATTCAGTAAGCGCCTCTTTTCCATTATTTATTATTATTTTTTTTTTTTTGTTTTTCTATTAAAAAAAATGCACATGTTTCATATTTTCTGTTTAGCATTTTCTGACAGACAAAACATTGACATCTGGTTAATTATTGGCCTAATTTACACTGACGAACAATTATTTTTTTTAATTTTTTTGTTTTTATTTTTTTTTTAATGAAGACGTCAAAATAGACGCAATGCGATGCACTTGATGAAAAAAAAAATTAAAAATAAAATTTATTTCAACCGTAAAATGTAACAGATTTAGACCACATCAAACGTGCACTTAGTTTACATTCTCGACAGAGGATTAAGTTACGCAGTAGCTGTCTAGGATCAGAAAATATATGAATTCGAGACAGTCTTTAGTTACAAATTATTAAAACCACAGAGGGTCTATTTGTTAGCTGTCGCGAATTGCCTCATATTCTTTAATTTAAATGAGAATCATAATGAAATCATAATTAAAATATCAAATATCCACGTTCACTTTTATTCGCCATGCCATGCCATTCGAGCTCTATTTATTCCTATACATTTGCAAATATTTGATCTATGATCTTTTATGCTGCTTTGTTCAATTTTTATTTTTCGTTGTTTGGCATATGCAAGTGGATTTATTGCGACGGACAGCTTTTTTTTTTAGGTCATGCGTTATGGCAAGTTCTTCACGTCTCTCTTTTATCATGGGCAATGCGCACCATGCACCGCGAAACATTGTCAACAAAACAAAAAAAAAATATAATAAAATATTTGATTCGTTGTTTCTTGGGCGACGGTTGAACCAAATATTCGAAAATATTTGTGCCTTGCCTAAAAATGGTTCGCGTTTTTATATCGTTATTCACCTTTCAGGCCATTTCTCGATCATATACACAAGAAATATCTCATAAGTCGCGCAGTCTCTCGCGTTACATGTGTCTATTTGTAAACTGCAACATTTATTGCTTTTGTAATTTGCATGCAACTCAATATTATTATTTTATGACACATTTGTAGTAATAGCGTTACGAGAAAATTTCATACGTTTTCATGATATTTTTATGAGTCTGTCCGTTTAAGATTTGAAAATTTATAAAAGTGAACATCTGATTTTTTTAACAAAAAATTTTTTAGAAAATATTTAGAACTATATTTAAGATAAATTCTATTTTTTTTTTAAACTTTCCAACTTATTGACAGCTTACCGAAAATCAACAAGTTACAATGATAATAGAAATAAGCCAAGTAATAAAATAAAAAAAATGAATTCAATTCAAAATTCTCAACAGTTCAGTGATAACGAAGATTATGTCCTTTATAATGAGACGTTTAAAGTTATTCTATCAATTGGTGGAATCCAAGATGAATTACACAAAAAACCAATGGCTAGTCAAATAAGGTGCACCTACAGTGCTGAGCAAACATATTAAGTGCAGAAACATAGTATACATAAAAAAATGATGATATAAAATAATCTTAGAAAGTCCCTGATGATCTTAAGCAGTCCAAATTATGCTAAAACATATTAAGTTGAAAGAATTCAAAAAAATTTTGCCAAAAACAAATCTAAAAAATTTTATAGGATATTTTCATATTCTGAGTGCCTCAATAAAAATAGTCTTGAATCATTTGCCTCTAATGTAGAATTAAACAGAAGCAAAAGGAGGTTTTGGAAGTCGAACTTTGACTAATTTTAAAATAACAAGTTGCCATAAAGGAACAGTTTAAAGAAAGTTTAGAGCCATATTGTAACGATTGATCGTAAATTGTACTTCCTGAATGAAAATTGAAAAAAAGTAGACGAAACCGATAGAATTAAATCACTTAATTCACGTTAGGTATCTAAAGTAGAAGAAGAGTTAAAATACGTACACATTTAAAAAGCTAGAATATTCTTAGTTTTCATGATAGGACCTTAATTATATCTTTCCATAAATAATTTTTTATCATAAAACAAAAATGCGCTCAGGTCAATACCATCACATAAAATTATGACAAGTTTTTGCCAACTTTTATTATTATTATATTTTAACAACAACATAGTTACGGCTCGCGTCTCAAAACGAGAATTTTATTAAAATGTGTTGCGCTGTAAAACTATATGTATATTTATTTAAAGTAAAGGTAAAGTTCAAAATAATATGTTGTTGTTGTTTGCATTTAATGCTCACAAACGTGGGCTTTTTTTATTATTATGCATGTTGCACATGCACAGCAGCAGCAAAATAGACTGTTTTGTATAAAATGATTATTACACGTCTATTAGTGACTTTTAACAAAATCGAACCACTGCGATTTGTTCTTTTAATTGCCTGCTGTGTGTGTTAAAAGAAGTCAAAAATTATTTATTAATTTTTTTCTATTAGAAACCTAAATAACGGAACTACTTAAAATTTCATTCTTCAAGTTCATTTTTAATTTGATCAAATAATACGTACTTAGAGGCGCCTTTGATTAATATTATTATTATTCTAATCTGTTATTTCCCTTAAAGTGATCAGTACCTCAGAATTAGAATAAATAACCCATAATTTTATCTGAAAATTACTGGCTGACACTGCTCATTCATGAGTGTGTTGGAATGTTATTTTAGAACGATTATTGTTATTATTTCCAACTCGTACTTAGTCAAAACATCGTAAAATCACACGACTTTCCTATTGAACAGTAAAAATTTATTATTTTATTATTTTAAAATTGTTCAAAGAGAAAGATCGATCAAAGTCTTGTAAGAAAATCAACACAATTAGCGACATAATCAATCAACAGCTTTCTTCTTATGAGAGAGACGCGATTGATTACTTAAGACACGAGCGCGCGCACCTTTTCAAAACAATGAGTACTTAAAGTGAGTAAAAAAAAAAGAAATAATAATTAACGGGCATTTCCGCACACTTTTGTGGGACACACAATAAGTTGCATGAGAAACTCCTTCTTTACCACTTCATCAATAATGTTTGAATAAATTTAATTACAATTTACAACTTTTTTTTTACAGGTCTCTTTCTCCGTTTCTGTCTCTCGTTTCTGTGCACATTGTTAAGTAATAAGACAATAAGTGAACTAATGAATGAAACATTAAAGAAGAGAGAAGAATAAGTGACTCGCAGTTTTGTCTTCGCCGCAATATAATGCAACAATAAATAACTGATCCGTGTTAACAAACTAAATAAGACAAATCATATGATGTGATACAACTTAATTATTATTACATCGCTGCTTACATTATTTGGTTTTCTTTTTATTTATTCCGTTTGGTAACTTTTTTTTTGCAACTCTCGCATTGAAGTACAAGAGAATCGTGAAAGTACACGAGAAAAAAAATTGTGTTTAAATAATCTTTCATTAGGACAATAATATTATTCCCTCGTGGATTTTAGCTGAAAAAAATAAAAAAAACAAATCGTGCCAACAACAATTTACGTGAAATTTCCCAAAGGGAGTCAAAGTGTGACTAAAATTGTTCATGTCTGTTTAAACCTATATTTTTTTTACTTTCAAACGCCAACTGCATCAGCGATAGAGACGGAAAAACAAACAAATTTATTAACAAATAGCTACAAGACAAGCAAAGAGAGAAAAAAAACGGCATAAATGCAACACGACACCTGATACACAAGCCCTGATACTAATTATTATTCATATCGTGCCAATACTTTTTTTCTTCTCCTCCGCGCGCACTCCACGAAGAAAATAAAGAAATAAAAACGAGTAATCATTTTTAATTACACAACACATAAAATAATTGAATAATAAGTCTTCCTTCTATCGTGCAACCTAAAATAAAAAATGAACCTAAAAAAGTGTGAGAAAAATTAAAAAGATAAACCACAAGACATAGACAGATAATATCCGATCAATGCAACTCATAAATAAAAATAGCTGAATCACACAACACACAAACGGTAAGTGATCGTCGCATAAACTAACCTAGAAATTTAAGATTTATTTAACTTTTTTTGGGTAATGTGGAAATTGAGCCCTTTAAAAAAAAGTAAACCACCAGCTGAATCATGAGAAAGTTCACATAAATGTGTTACGTAACAAAGAAAAGAAATAAAAAAACAAATAAAGTGGAAAAATGTGTGTTAAGTAGTTAAAGGGCCTCCGATTAAATAATTCACCAATTAAAGTGATATATATGGGCATTTGAAAAAAAACAAAGAAAAAATGTGGATTAAAGTGAATTAGAGTGTAATAGATTATTTTTTGTCACACTTGTGCTTTTAAAAGCTTATTTAATTGAATTAATTTAGGCCTGAGGCTCATTTGATTTTTATAAATATTTTTTTACAATTTAATAATTTTTTTTCTGATAGTTATTTTTGAAAAAAAAAATAATTTTTATTCATTAAAAATTTAATTTATTATCATTTTGAAAAAAAAAATTAAATAAATAAGAAGTTTATATTTAATTAAAAAAAAATCTACAAGAAAAGTTTAAAAAAATTAAAAATATATTTTTTTTTTCTTTTTTGAAAACTCAAGATTGTTCAAAATAAATTATATTAATTAAAATTATAAAATAAAAGTTTTTTTGATTTAAAATTTAGGCGAATAAATTTTATGTTTCCATTTTTTGTCGCCCCGTCCTCCGATTTTGTCGAAAAAATTCAAGGGGAAAAATAAAAATTTGGAAAATTTTTGGAAATTTTTTGAATAAAACATCATAAAATGTAATTAAATATACCAAAGAATAGGTAAATTTGCTTAAACAAGATGAAAAAAATTTGAAAGTCACGTGACCAAAATAATTTTTTTTTCAAAAGTTTTAATTTTAAAAGATTTTGTTTAATTTTTCTCTAATTTTGAGTTCAAATTAAAAAAAATAATTTGTTAAATTAATAAAATGTTAAAAAGTAACGTTTAACATCCAAAAACGTTAAAAAATTACAAACAAAAAATTAAAAAAATATTTATGTTTAGACAAAAAATGAAGATATTAAATTTATTCGCCTTAATTTAAATTTTTTATTTAAAAAAATACTTATATTTATTTTAACATTTGTTTTATTTATTAAAATAATTTTTTTATTTGTTTGAAAATTTATTTTGTTTATTTAAAAATTTATTTTATTTATTTAAAAAATAAATATTAATTTGATTCGTTTATTTTTATATTTCATAATTTATTATTTTCAAGAGAACCTGACAACTCCACCAAAAATATTTTTGATTTTGAAATTTTTTTTATGAATTTTTTTTATTATTTTATTCATTTATTTATTTTTTTGTTTTAATTATTTCTTTGATACAGTTTTTATTATTTTTTTTTAATCAATTTAATGTAAAAAAATTTCAATCACGCATTAAAACCATAACTCAAGTCAATTTTTGCGAAATAATTACGAATTTAAACTTCCGACTTACAACACAAGCACTCGCTAACACACCCAGAAACGCGATAAAGTTAATCATTCTATCTCAAACCTTTAACAATATTTATGTGACAACTATTCTCTCTGCATTATTTTCCATTCTAAAACATAAACTCGCCACAGAACGACTACAGAGATCATAATTTTTACATGTATTCCAAAAGAGATCTCGTTACTGTTGTTGTTGTTGTTGTTTACAATCGTATTATTTATGATTTGTCACACACATACACCAAATATATATATTAAAATGTCACCATCTAATCTAAACATCATTAATCTAATTTTAAAGTTATGCATGCTGCTTTGTACGGCTGCCATACAGAAAGTGTGTGTGCATCACTTTTATTTATTATTTATTACACATATTAAGTAATAGCAATGCGAGATAACGCAAGAAATAATTTTTCCAAGTTTTGAGCAGGAAACAAAGTTTTTTTTTTGTTTCAAGAAACGCCTCTTGCATTATCTAACTCTGCGGCAAGGCAGGCAAGAGAGTTGATGTGACTGCTACTTTAATAAAAAAAAACACATCAAATGCAAGTTGATCGTTAAAAAAAAGTAGGCAAAGTGTCACATGCAGTCCCACATTCAATTTTCTTTGAGTTTTTTTTCTATAAATATTTTTTTACGCATGTCTCCGAATATGTGACAAAAAATTATGATGATGTCGGTTTGCTTTGCTTTGACATAAAATGACAAAATAAAGAACCAGCAGATTTCTGATAAATATGCGTCGCCACCAAAGTGGCCGAAACAAAGAACTAAATGCGAATATGAGAACGTTTGTTACATAAATTCGCTGGGCTTGTCGTTAGTTGCAAGTCCAAGACCATAAATATTTTTTGCCGTGTGTGTCTTTTTTTTATCTCGTTTGCTTACAAATTTATAGATGGCGAAACATAACACTCTCGTCGTCGTTGTTGTCGTCATAATAATAATGCATCGTAGTTAAAAACTGGATAAGGGTAAATAGAAAACAATAGAGGCAATACTGTTCATTTATTTTTAGGTAAAAGCTTAAGGCAAATGGATTGGTATTGTTTTAGATTGAAATCGAATTCAATGCATTTTGTGTGCTGATCAATATATAGCAATTTGCATTGGGGAAAATTGGTGTGTCGCAATTTTTTTTGTAGAGAATTTTTTTTTTAATTTTTAAGTTTTTTTAAAATTTAAATTTTTTAAAAATTTTATTCATTTAATTTATTAATTTGTTTTAAAAATTAATTAAATTAAAAAAATTAATAAATTAACTTTTAAAAAATTTTTAAATAAATTTTAAAATAAAATAATAAATTTAATTTTTTTATTGAATTTTTTTTTTTTTTTTAAATTAAAATAATAATATTTTATAGAACACAAAAAATATAAAATTTGCTGGTGTGTTGCTACAAAAAAAATTGTTTTTAAATATAGAAAATTTTATTCTATTAATATATTTCAAAAAAAAAAAAAATAAATCAAATTTAAAAAACAATTTTAAAAAAATAAAAATTTCATAAAAAGTTATAATAAATAAACTTTTTGATAAACTTAAAATTTGGTTGCATTTTAATTAATTTTTTTAATTGATTAATTTTTTTTTGTAAAATTAAAAAAAATAATAATATTTTTAATAAAATTCTGCGGACCTAAGATTTTTGTTCTTAGGATAAAATTTTAAATAAGATTTTATTGGGCACTAAAAATAGGGTAAAATATTTTGCACATACCAAAAAAAATTGAACTTTTGTTTTCAAAACGACTTGAAATTCACAAACACCTTTTCCACAAAAAAACTTTTGCCCTTAAAAACTTAAAGTTATTGAAAAAAAAACTTTTTTTGCCCTTAAATTTTGAAATGTTAAGAATTCTGCTCACTTGCAATTTTCAAAAAATTTTGCTCACAAAACGACTTGAAATTATCAAAAACTTTTGCTCACAAAACGACTTGAAATTGTCAAAAACTTTTGCTCACAAAACGACTTGAAATTGATTAACTTTTTTTTATCAGAAATTTTAAAAAATCTAATAATATTGTAAAAAATAATATTTGGTTTGACAAAAATGTATATTTGATTAGATATTTTGATGTCATTTGGTTAGACAAAAATGTAATATTAGTATTTCAAAATGTTATTTTAGTAGTGCAATAAATTCCACCCCTAAAAATAATTCAAAGTTTTTTTATCAATTAATTTTATTTTTTATTTATTATTTATAATATTTATTTAATGTTTCTTTCTTAATCATTGCTTCGTTAAAATTATTTTTCTTTGAAAAGCACAGGAATTTCAAAATTTTAGAAATGGGAAAAAATAAAAAAAAGAATTAATTAAAAAATTATATTCAGTAAAATAAATCAATTTGATAAAAAAAAATTAAAATTAATTATAAAACAATTTTTTACAAGTTTTTATATTTATTTTTTTTTTTAATATTTATTATCAGATTTTTTTATAAAAATTATGATTTTTCGTTTTTGATTTAAAATGATTTTAATAAAAATTTAAAAAAATCTTAAAAATATAAAACTTCGTAAAAAATTCTTTTTAATAAAATTTTAAATTATTAATTAATTTTTCACAAAATATAAAAAAAAATATTTTGCGAAACGCCAACTTTCCACACCGCAGAGAGGAACAAAGTCTTCTAAATTTTTTAATATATGGGAAATCGTGTGTGCTGTCTACCTAACTAAATGCAAAACAAAAAAAAAAACATCAGCAGCAGCAATTCATGCACCCAAAGACCTATATATGAGGGTAATTTAGGCTGACACACAGTTACAATGCAGTCTGTCTCGCGCAATTGATTACACAACATTTCGCCTAATTTATATTGTTTCAGTTTTCTTGAATATGTTTATAAGTTTTTTTTTTTGTTTTTGTTTCTTAGAAGAACAATCAACTACAGGATTATGATATAATTCCAATAATGCACCATTCTTTATTTTACATATTCATGTTTGTTGTTTACTTACAAAGTTTCAGTTTTTTTTGCCTTTCTGAGAGAGCTCGGTCTGCTCTTAGGTGCGCTCAAAGCGAGTGAACATAACCACACTTTGATAGATTATTATTATTATTAACTGTAGAGTATAAGTAATTGTTATTTATGATTTAAAATGTTAAAAGGGGCAACTATAGCGCGCTTTTCTGCACAACATTCATGTTTTACTAATCGCTTAAAGCATGATACATCAATTTGTTCGCAAAAAAAAAAGTTCCTTTTTAAAAGTATATTTATTGTGCATTGCCAATAATGCAATAACAATGCTTTCAACAAGAGCGCTCGATACACTCTCTCACCACATATGTGAACATGAGTATGTTTTCACGATTATTTTTGCACATTTTGTTGAGCATTACTTTGTAAAGCCTCTCTGTGCGCGATCCAATCGAAGTGTGATATAACGGCGCGATGATGCGATCGCGAATTTTTCTCGAAAGAAATTTCTAAAACTCGAATTTTTTTTTCGAAGAAACAGAAGAAGAAGTCACTTGCCAACGAAACTAAATTTAATTATTTTTAGACATGAGCTCCGTGGTGATTGTTCGCTTGTGTCGGAAATCCGACGATTGAACGTGATTCAAATATTTGTGCAGTTAATTAATCAAAACATATCGTTTATTGACTTGTGGTGTTTCTGTTTTGTGTCTCTTTCGTGAAATTTTGTTTGTTGTTGCGCTGTAAATAAAATTCTTCTATAAAAGGGCCCTCTGTTAAATTGTTTCTTTTTTCAAGTCGGA
This sequence comes from Culicoides brevitarsis, assembly GCF_036172545.1. Lineage (NCBI taxonomy): Eukaryota > Metazoa > Arthropoda > Insecta > Diptera > Ceratopogonidae > Culicoides > Culicoides brevitarsis. The sequence goes on along the minus strand of NC_087085.1, from coordinate 28,071,582 downwards.
TAACGCGCGAGGCATGAATGCAATGCAGGAAGTCAAGTCATGTTATTTAATCCACTTTAAGAGAGTTTGGCGTTGAATAATTAATTAAAACGTAGACTGACGTGACTCAGAGAGTCGAGCCCGTTGACGCCTGAAGGTCATGCAAATAGACTGTTTTCGATGCTATTTGACCCCTTTGTGCATGTAAAATGCTATTTTTGTACCACACCGTGTTTTAGAGAAGAATATCTGTCATAATAATAGCCGTAATAATGATAACAACAATAAAGAGATTGACATTCATATCTCGCGAAATTATCATATTTAAATTTTTTCGCGCAAATATTAAATTTACACTTGACTCTAGCAGGCAAATCGGGCCGCAGCATAGTTCAGTTGCGATTCATCTCCCTTCATTGCCACACATTTTGTTACGAGATGCAGAAGCGAAGTGTAATCTACTTGATTTATTTCATCTTTCAATTGATTCCATTTACGTACACTTGCGCGCAAAAACATGCAGCAAAAAAGCACGAATGTCAGGAATCAAATGACACGGATATCTGCATTCTTTACGAAATCCCAAAGAAATTCATTCCGGTCTCGAATCATCCGTTAGATGTCACCTACTTGATCATCAAGGGCTCCTTGAGACCTGTCATCAACACGAGCATTTGCAACGAATTTCCCAACATTGAAAAATTCAATGCTGGCGGACAATCGATCGAAGTTATCATCGATGGAGCCTTTGCCGCATGCACCAAACTGCGAGAACTATTTTTGGGTGCGAATAATATCGCTGCCTTGGACAAAGATACGTTCAAGAATAACACACAACTCACCCATTTGTGGCTTTACATGAACGAGCTTGAATCACTTCCGGAAGAGCTGTTTGCGCACCAACAAAAGCTCGAACATCTTTATCTTTCGTCAAATAACTTGCATGAATTTCCGGTAGAGGTTTTTCAGTATCTTGGGAATATGAGGATTTTGACGCTGCATACGAACGAGTTGAGTGATCTGGATGCGCTAACACTTGTGAAAAAAATGCCACATTTGAAGGAGATTCAGCTGCGAAGTAATCGGTTCGAATGTAAAAGACTAAAAGTTTTAATGCGAATTTTCGAAGCTCGTCAAATCTTTTTGGGACGAAATGGAGGCAGCAATGATCGATATTTGTATGCTTATTACAAGAACTTTGAGTGCATCCGGTATTTCAAGAATAGGAATTACTAAGTGGCTAGAGAAATTGCTTAGATTCTAAAGATTGAAAAGATATGAAATTGACCCCTGAAAGAAGGGCAGAAAGAACCCAGTGGGACGAAATAACCATTTTTTAAGGCCCTGGGGTCTTGAAAATAAGGCCCTCAAATTTACATGAAGAAATTCCGAAATTTTTATTTTTTTCAAAAATTAAAAAAAATGAAAAAAAAATTTTTTTCCAAAAAAATAAAAATTTCGGAGTTTCTCCATGTAAAAGTTTGAGGGCCTTATTTTCAAGACCCCAGGGCCTTAAAAAAAGGTTTTTTTTTCGTTCCACTGAGAATCGCATTGGTCCCTTAGAAGTCAACTAATACCTTAACGAATCAATTCAATACCTCAAGAGGTCAATTGAAGTCTTCCAAGACCCAAAAACTAATCTCTTAAAAACTAAGGGATTAATTTTTTGGGTCTTCGAATGATCAACTCACATCACCCGATATCAGCATTTCATCGAAAAAAAAAAATGGCATGAGATTTTTGATGGTTTTGTATTGATTAGACTTAAAGTAGTCCAAATAACCTAAATTTAAAATTCTAGAATGAACCAAACGGATTTTAGACATTTTTTAGTGCATTTGGGTATATTCAAGTACCTCTTTGACATACCCGATCTCACTAAAAATGCATAGAAAAAATTTGGTTTGTTCTAGAATTTTAAATTTAGGTTTTTTGGACTCCTTTCGACCTAACTAATACAAAACCATCAAAAAATCTCATGCCCATTTGTTTTGCGATGAAATTTTTATGTCGGGTGATGTGAAGGGGGTAAAATTGATCTCTTGAGCGATTGAATTGATCCGTTTAATTCAACTCCTTCTAAGGGATCAATGTGAATCTTTATATAGGTTCAATCTCATACCATTTCAATCCCGTTGGACATTACAATATAAAATAATAATTATTGTTAACGGAATGTGAAATAAAATGTGATAAAATACAAGTGTGAGAATGTTCCTTCGTCGCATTACTGAAAAATCCGTTGATGGTAGGTAGAAGAAGATGAAAATAATGTTCGTTATAAATATTTGAATAAATTAATATGCAAATCAGTGATTTTAAATGTTTATCTAAAAGTATAAAAGTGCTCGGTGATGCGAAACAGAGAATGTCGCTAATATGAAACCACCTACGGTCATCTCGTTAATAAATAAATTAAAAAAGAAACACAGTGAATTAGTGATTTATAAATACTTAAAGTTCTGCGAAATCGTTTAAAATGTCATTCGTTCCTAGAGTTTTGTGCTGTTTTATGTAATCTTCGCAATTGACAACGCTAATTTGGTGTCTCCTTCCTTCTTCACTAATAATAAAACACGACGATCAGATCAGTAGACGAAACGAACATTTTCTAATGTCTTATGCTTAATGTCGCGTCGCACGTCGTAAACAATGGATTTGTTTCTCTTCTTATTTCTCACAATATGATAGTGTTAGATACGTTGAAAAAACGAAAAAGAAATAATTTGCGGGTAATTGCGGGAATAATTGAAATCAAGATATTAAACTTGCTGTAAGAAGGATTTATGTCCATATTTGGATGCGATCCGGACGTAATTAGCGGATATTGAAAGTGAAAATTTTTCTCACTTTTTTTTTAAATGTCGAATTGTTCATTGACATTGGTATTACGCTGGAGGAGAAAAAAGCATCTCCAATGCGGCGGCACAAATTCAACATTGACTTCATCAAATTAGTTGACCTTGCGTTTGACTGCACAAACCATAAATATATAATTAATCGTGCCGATCGGAAATAATCTGACCATATGTTCTCTCAATCCGCATGAATATTAATAACAATAATTACTCGTAAATGAGTGTGCACTTGAATGTATGTAGCTAGCGATAGAATAGTGCTTTTTAGACACGTGCTTCGGAAAATTTCTCGGTATTTTACGGATATTTCTCATCATTACTCATCAGATTTGTATTTTATTTTTTTCTAAAATCGGAAAAATGTTACAAATAATAAACATAATAATATTCACACAAATCATTTTTTATCTCACAGGCAATATAAGCAGCAAATGCACGTCATGTCAATTCATTTTAACACTGACCTTAAATATTGCTCCAAAAATGGGCATACTTTTGCAAAAATTAAAGTACGTATACATGCCGCTATTCACAACGGAGATGCATTTAAGTTTATAAATAAATCTGTAAAAATTGAATAACAACTGGTTTACTTTGCTTTAATGTAGTTTACTGGGTAAAGGTTAAAATTGTTATTACTTATTACTATTATTATGAGTCGTTGCGAACTTTTTTTTCGCGTCTCCTAACACGCGATATAGATTTTTCTTTGTGGTTTCAGGAAGACCCTTGAAGCAGCTGAAAAAGGGAAATCATTTTCACTTTCGATCGTGTGCGTTTTATGATTCAAACTTCCCACTCTTTCAAATTGACATTTCATAAAATATAAAATGTTTTATGACCCTCAATTCCATTTACCTTTTAGTTTAGTACCTACTTGGTTCATGATTCCATCTACTTATCTATCGTTAAAATTCATATTCACATATTTTTATCGTCGTCATCTGTCTCTGTGTACTTCTCGCCTGTAAGTTCATGTGAGATGACCGACCGAGCAACGACGACGTGTTTAGGCATTTTTATTACCACATCTAATTTAAAATAGTAGAAAAAAGTGACTAAAGTATAAAAATTGTTCTTTTAAAAACACAAATAATAATAATGGTTATTTTAGACTCACTAAAGTAAGTACTTTAGAAGTCGTCTTTGTTTGTTTCAAAATTCTCTGTGACATTTCATAAACAAATGGAACCGAGTTTGTTGGATGTCTGTCTGTTTAATCAGAGAATATTTTCTTCATACGAAAAAATTTTAAGAGCAGTTCACATAAAATTTTTCATCATTTTTTGCCGGTAAAATGTAAGTTGTGTCATTAAAATATCTTCCAAATTTTGTTCATTAATATTACATGTCAGTTTTTGTATTCTTTCCGATATTTAGAATTTTAACTTTAACTATTCATTTTTACTTTATTTAGCGTAATGTAATACCCATCTCTAAGCGGCTTTGAGTCAAACCAAGTAGCGCTGATATTAAGTACCAAAAGTAACTCTTACTCTAAAGTTAATTTTTAATAGTGTTGTTCCATGTTTTGTGGACTTTCCTATTACCAGATTCATTTCTTTCAAATATATTCTTGTCTATGTTAACATGGCGTTTTTATATTCATAATGTCCTCTTTCATAGCCAAGGAAGAATTTATTTTTTCCCTTTTTGTTGGTCAAATTTTTGTTTTTTTGTGTGGTTATCATGCATTTTTGAGCAGCCAATTCATATGATGTGTATCGAAATGCAAGTAATTTGAATTAATTTTCTTCTGTTACTTTTCTTTTTGCATTTCTACACTATTTGTCTTTATATTTCTTCGTCGTTTTTGTTCAGGTGGTGCTTTGCCACAATGGCAATCTAAAGCCGACGGTGCCGATCGGATATTCGACGATTCATAAAGAGGAGTACGAATAAATCAAGTTCATTCTCGAAAGGATTAAATATCATGAGCACCTTTGGGCAGTAGTAGCAGATTTGAAGATGTTAAATATCCTACTTGGCTACCAAGGAGAGAATACAAGAAAATAATCTAAAAATATTCAACAACTTGGTACTCACATTATGTGTTGAATTTGTTAATTTATTCTTCCAAACACTTTATTTGACATAACGAACTAATATTACATTAAATTATTCCTAGTTAGGAACCGCTGCTGCTGGTTTACAAGAACAGGGTTTGTGTGTTTATGACATAAAGCTTCCTGTAAATAAATATCTATTTTAAAGTTTTGATTGTAATTTCTTAATTTTATTAATAATTTCTTAAATAAATACGTTTAGATAAATTACCTTGTATCGGTGAATAGAAATGCGCTCACATTGATACTTGATCGTCGAGTCTAGTTTCATATTTCCATGTTTCAATTAAATCTCGGAACATTGCTTTTGTTCTGTGACACGAAACATCTTTACGTGTAGATTCTACAATTTGTACACGCGTTCACCGGATATCTCGTCGTTAGTCGTCTAGGAACAGAAAAAAAACACACGACAAATTCTAAAAATGTTTTGATGAATCATTGTTGTTCCACATTTTTTTTTCGCTGTCATAAAATTGCGTGTGTGTGATGCAACTCCATTCGATACGTTGTGCGATAATAAAAAGACATTCGCATGACAAGACAAGTAGAGTTTTGCGGAGTTTGAATTAAATTCTGCAAAAAACGTTTCTTACATAACACTATATGTATTTATAACGATCAAAGCAATTCTTGAGATGCTGTCAATCAAATTTGCCTCTTAACACACATACTTGCTGAGCTTAGTTCAGATATTTATTTACTCACAATGGGAAAAAGACATAACAGTATGCTATGTTTTGAAAGTTTCTAATAAATAAAAAGACTTTCCATTTTCTATTGTAACAAAGTAAGTATCGATCGATGTAATTTTGTTGTTGAATGAAATGGCGAGATAATTGAAATCATTCATGTCACAAGCGTAAAGTGTCTGTTCAAATGACATTTTTGCGTTATATTTTGTGTATGCGTTCGACAAAAAAATTTTACAAGACATTAATCAGGTAACAGTCAATCAAAAGCGATTTTCGTCTGCATGTTATAAGAAGTCAGAAGTGAAAAAAAAGTTACTGAGTGATTAAAAGCAATAAAAATGTATTTGTAGTATAAAACAAAACACGAGGAGGAAGGGGAACACAAAAAAAAAACGAAACAAAATTAATTGTCGCGCCGCACATGGTCGGTCATGAACGAGCCACGCAGTCAACTACCTGTGAAAAAGAGGAAGGTTTCAACCGCAACTTGAATTCTTACGTCTTAATTAATTCTGATGGTTTTCGTTGGTCGTCTCTTGTTGTTGTTTTTGTTTTTTAAGGCGATCAAGTGAACAAACCTTTGAGCGTTAATGGGCGCACGCTTTATTGTTCCACGGACAACGCATTGTGCATTCGCATCAAAAAACACATCAATTAGCAATTAAGTGTCTATTGCAATTTATCTCAACTCCAGTAACTTGACTTCAAATGTGGATAGATGTGCAAGCACGATGTCACATCGACCACCCATGTAAATTTGTGTGGTGCGTCGTCGTCTTTGCATCGATTCGCGAACAGCTATTTTACTTTACATTCAACTCATTTTCTCATTACACAATAGTCAACAATTCAATTCCACGGAGAGTAATTTATTGATTGAAATGTTTGAACGTGTGTGTGTGTGTATATTGCACCTATTTGCCTACATTTTTCGTAAGTTTTAATAATAAATCGCGTGCTTATGACCTTGGACGATTTGACAAAAGTACCTACTTACTACTGCGATACATGAGCCCACAACTTTTCGTGCATTATTGCTGCTGCTGTATTAAAGTAACGTGACATAGTAACGACGACAAAAAAGTGTGTTACAAAAGTTCATACACATCTCATTCTAACTTAGTCACAAGACTTTTGTGCATCGATCGTGCATCATTCATCAATAATATCTTGAACTGAGCTAATTGCGGTCATTTGTTCATTAATATTAATCGTTTTAGTCGATGCTGTAACAGACCAGCTCACAGATGATTGAAATGGATTACCGGACATTCCATCAGTGGGCTAATAAACATTTTCGATCAAGGCAAGTTGAATTCGTCGAATCGTTTGGACCTACAAATCAAAGTGACATCATAATTGTCATGCGAACAATACTCCATTCCAATTCCACGATCATCATCGAAATTCAATGTTATTATGGACACAATTTAATATTATTTTTTTTTATGTAAGGTGCGTAGGCGGATTTTATTGCCCATTTATTTTTGATGAGTTTATGCGACCGTATGGATTTTGTACGCTTCACGAGAAAAAAACTGTATTAAGTCATTTAAATATCGAGTTTATGGCTCAAAAATTTTGATACTTTTCGATATTTATTGGATTGGTTTGATGTAACCGTAGAAGTCAATGACTAAATAAACTAATTTTTGCACCCACGTGGGTTGGGTTGATAACTCCAGAGCAAATTCTTGACAAGGAAGTTACTTCTGGAATTTAGCATTGACCAAAGCTATGAAATAAATCAGAAAAATTTGCATGTTTGCGCTTCGCACTTAAAGGTCCTCTAAGGTTAATGTCATTCATACGTAACTCCGAGCGGCATCTCAAAAGTAATCAGATTGAAGAAAAAATGTACAATCCCACAAAAGTGTCGAATACAACAAAAAAACTTAAAGATCAAGATTTAAAGTGCGTCGAGTAGATAAGAGACCTTGCAGCGTCCAAATATGGCAGAGACAACATATAAAATTTTTGCACCAAAATTTTCATTGTTCAATATGACACTGGCTGGCATTGCACATGGTGTGGTTGTTTGTTGGGTGAACTAAACTCACTCACAACGAACGAACGAAAAAAAAATATGAGTCAGAGAAGCGGGATGCCAAAAATGGATTGATGACTTTGCAAGGTAGTACTTAATTCATGGGAAGTTAACAGTTTTCTTCTCGAAAATAAATAAACGAAAAAAAAAATTAAAAGATATTTTTTTTTGGGGCGCTAAGTAATAACTTTACGAGCATATGCAAATTTTTTGACTTTTATGACTGCACCATGACCAAAAATGGGACAAACACTTTCATTGCATGCCCTGTTCTGTCACACTATGGTCAACATAAATCAGTTTTTACAAGGAATAAAGTTGTTGTTCGGTCATTCCATTTTTTTTTTTTGGGAGGAATAAAAACTACATTTAATGTCATCTTATTCCGCGAGATTAATTAATCTTCCGTCATAGACATTGTTCAACAACAGTCATACAAACATAAATCTGAACAACACTTTGTGACATTGTAACAACAGCGCGCATAATTTATGATCATGCGAAAACATCTCAATATCGTCGTCTGGCTGCGCATGAAATTGAAACTTGTGATTTGCGCACGATAAAGTCGAGCAATGCTACTTATGTGATAATTTATGACATCAAGCTTTTGTTTCCTAGGTGTGTGATAGGCGAAAGAAAGGGTCATTGCGTAACTTTTTTCTTAATGTGCATAATCATAATTTTGTGACAATTAAGACATTTTCGAATATTCATGCCGACACAGCCCTAAAGTGAAACAAAAAAGTGGAATTCTTGTATCCACCCACGAAAGACATGCACTTAAAAAACAAGCGAGAGACCTGCGATTGTATCATTCATAATATTGACATTTACTTGCAAACAAACACTTTTCATTTCATGCCTTTTTGGAGTAAACACAATCTTTCACTTGGTTTACAAGCAAGCCAAGCAAGTAAGCAAGCGCGGTTGGTGGTGTTGACAGACCAGACATAATGTTTATACACCAACACCATTTCCGCGGGGCCTCTTGGTTACTTGTTCAAATGATATAATTAGGTAGCTTTTATGAATATCTAAGTGGTGATAATGAATTGTAGCTTTTTGTTTTCACTTTTCACTTTCGATCTTTCTCCGCGCGCTTAGGTACACGTGAAATTGTGTCATGCTCTTGTATAAAATTTTTTATTGAACAGTTTTGAGGGCATTTTTGCGAAATATGACACTCGAAACTTCACGTGCGCTCATAACACCAATTGCGCAAATTCCCTTCACATCACAAGAGCAACAACTGCGACGACGACGACAACAACAACAACTGGAAACAACTCAACTCAAGAGATCATGTTAACCTGATCTTCGAGATAAGATAAGAAACTGCATGCAAAATATTTCTGCAGCAAAATCTGTACTTAAATCAGAAATAAAAACAGAGGAGCAGCATATGTACTTATGATTTGTCTTCCAATTCCACATGCATATTGAGTATTTTTTCTGCTGCGATGTGGAATGAAATCGACGAATGTTGCGAGAAAAAATAATAAACATGGCACATTATCGTGCTGACATTTTGCAAAATATGCAAACACTCAGTCAGTTCTCAGTTCGCATATGTACCTAAAGCGAACATTTGTCTCGGCAATGCGATATTATATTATTATTTTAATCTAAATATTTTTGATTTTCGTTCCGATTGAGGAACTACGTTTTTGGCTGTTGGTTTCTGTCTGTCTGTTATATAGGAAATTTAACGACAGACCGTTCAGATTTTAAAAATTTTGCTAAAGCTCTTATTTTGATAAGAAACTAATTTAATAGCATGTTTGGTCAAGTAGCTTTTGCTAGTTAAGTACTGAGCGCAATTTTCATTGTATTTAGCCTTTTAAGCGACGTTGTTGTAAAACTTTTCTTCATTAATGTTTTTAACAGGCGCTTAGGATTTTAGTCCAAACTTTTGTAATCATGGTTCTTATGTTTCTTCGGGTTGAAGTCATCGAATACAACAAAGTCAATCGCATTTAAATCATGGTTTAATTGTCTTTTCATTTTACTGGACATCCCTTGATTTATGTCTTTTCTACTTTATCTTAATTTATAACTTGTGCTTTTCAAATCTCCGCTCTTTTTCTCACTATTTTCCTATGACATCTCCTATTTTTTTTATGTGGATTGTATCTAAAGTGTGTATTTGTTGTATGTTATGTAAATAAATCCAACATTTTAAATCAGTCAAGTCAAATCTAAATTAACTGTACTTTCGTGTAATTCTTAGACTAACTGCTTTTGAAATTTTCATATGGTCATGTGTAGGTATTTTTACATTCTCGTACTCTCGACCAAATAAATATCACAGCGCTTAAAATTTTCTCCAATGAATTTAAGTTTGATAAACAAAGTCAATCGCATTTAAATCATGGTTTCTTGTCTGCCATTCTATAGTATTTTTACATCTCATCATTGGTTTGAAAGCTCAGTGTGATTTGTTGTAGTTAGTGTAAGGGTTTTATACTATTGTTAACACCGTCGGCGTTGATATAACAAATTGAATTTAAGTTTTGACGAAAATAACAGTTTTTGATTGAAGATCTTTGTCGTAGATTCAACAGGCTCCAAGAATAAGTTCAGATAAACAAACAACTTATTTGAACTTCTGTCGATTCTTTTCCGGGTTTCTTTTACTTCCCTTGCTTTATGTCTTTTCTACGTTATCGTAATTTTTGTTTCGTTTTTCAAATCTCTACTTTTTTTCCTTACTTTTTCCTATAACTTTTCCTATATTTTTTGAACGTGGATTGTATCTAAAAAAAAAAAAATTGTAAAAATTCAAACTTTTAAAATTTTAAAATACTTACCTCTTTATAAAAGTTTAAAATGCGCTCACATGTATCCAAAACTCATCTTCATGAGCCACATTTTTTTTTTTGTTTATTTTATGCCAATAAAGTATAAAAGAGAGATGTAAATAAATCCAACACGAGCACTTTTTGTCGTTCAATGTAAAAATAATTACCACGCTGAAGAGAGAAATTAAGTCAAGTCAAATCTAAATTAACTGTACTTTCGTGTCTAATTGGACAGCAGCAAAACGCAGAAAAAGAAGTCAATAGACTCACTGCTTTTGAAATTTTACATATGGTCATGTGTCAAGGTCAAGCATGGTTTTCAAATTAACAATTTATTGTTGAATTTATTGCTCTCACTCTCGACCAAATAAATATCACAGCGAAAAATTTATCTCCCAATGAATTTATGTGTCTCGACTTTGCATTACTTCTACTCTTTACGTATCCTATTTAAGGTATTTTTTTATTGTTATACATTTTATTTTATTGTTTATTGCGATATTTATGATAGAGTGTATGACAAACAATCGCGTCTTGCAGTTATTGATTGGCGTATTTAGCCTTCGCATTTCGAACACACGAACTGTGACGTTGCAACTGAATGCAAGTTGATATGCTGCTTAAATGTGAATAATTTGTCAAAACTACCACCTGCAAATTCGCTCTGTGTTTTTTTCATCTCGTGAGACTTTGGCAGTATTGTATTCACTGACAACACGGCAATTTATAATTATAATGGAAAAAAATATTTGTTTTCATTTCATTTGAATTGGAATTAAAAGCTCTCGGAAATTCCATTAGCAAATAACTTTTTGATATGCAAATTTGTTGCAAAGTTATTTAAATGCACATTGAAACCTCGTGTGGCAAAAAAATAAGGACAGATCGAAGTCAGTTGTCGTCTTGTTAACTTTTTAAGACAAGCTATAGTCAACTAACACACTTTTTAGAGGTTTATTTATTCAGTTGATTATTTATCAAAATATTATCACGTTGAAAAATTCGCTTCTAACTACGTTTCAAGTACATAAATGGACATAAATTGCTTAATCGAACATGTAAATTGGTTACCGTGTTGTTTGCGTGTTATCATAATTTTTATGACAAATATTAATTTTATAATTTTTTTTTTCACTAAACGAAACCCTGATTTCTATAGATAGAGTACTTACCAGCAATTACTTAGCTGCAATGACAACGAGCTAAATACTGAAGAAATTCCACTGAAAGTAAACAAAATGCATGTTTTCTATTTTTTTCCTTGCTGCTTTATGAATGGCTTTGCACATAAAATTCATTAGAAACATGAATGAAAAGAAACAACACTTGTGGAATAACACTTTATGTATATTTAGCAACTAACAACAACTGTTTGTATGCAAAAAACTATTTAATTAATTGTGACCGGTTATTTTATGTAGGACACATAAGACACATCTCGTTGATGTGATAAACTATTGGCTCTACTTTTTTCGTGTTCTTCAGCAAAATTATTACTCCTTTTCGACCTCGTACAAACGGATTTTTAGATTGTACACCTTGCTCTTTATTATTGCCATTAAAAATTATTATACAATAATGTATAAATTACACGAAAAAAATACAATATTGTCTTGCGGCATGACACAATTTTTTGTTTTGAATCACTTGCGAATCGATTAAATGGCGAATTAGAGACAACAACCGCCTCTAGGCGCCATAATCAATGCAATGCAGTTCTGCCCAAAAAAAAATTAATAAATTATTGTAAACCACATAAATAAATAAATAAATTATTTTTTTTGTCGCTGCGAGTTTTTATTTTTTTTGTTTTGAAACTCATAAACGCGAATTCATTCAACTTTCGCGTCTTTATCTGTAGGAAGAACCTGCTTTGCTGGTTACTTAGTAGTGCGTTGCTTACCAAAACGCAAAAAAAAATAATCTTAAAGAGATTATATTAAAATGAGGTGAATTGAGTAATTATTTTATTGTATATATATTAAATTTATTATTTTGTTATTTAATTATCATAAAGTGATCATAATTTAGCAAAAGTGTGAATAAAAGTCGAAATTAATTTGTTGTTTTAATGTGTTAACATTAATTTGAGGTTTTGCGGTGAAATATTATTTTTTCTTTTGTCGAGCAATGTTGTATGTGATATGGGGATTAATTTAACAAAAGCGAGTGACCTTGTCTGGAATGTGCAAAATTTCGTGGTTGGAATTTGTTTTATCAATAAGTGAAGTTATGTTGTTTGTTTTATTTTTTAACATAACTAAATTGATAAAAAAATATTAATTTTTGAAATTTTTTTTAATTACCTAATAAAATAATAATTTTTTTTAATAAATAAAAAAATAATTAAATTTTTTTTTAAAATTAAAATTTCAATAGAAAATTAAAATTAAAATTCAGTAATAGCTTTAAATATAGTAAAAAATTACTTATACTTCAATATTTTTTTTTTTCTTGAAATTTTTACTTTTTTAAAATAATTTTAAATAAATGTTACTTGACTTTAATTAAAAAAAAATGAATAAATAAATTTAATATTTGATTTATTAAAGATTTTAAAAAAAAAGTCAGTGCGTTTTAGTTTTATATTTTATTTAATTTTTATTAGAATTTTTGCGATTTTTTTTAGGCTAAATTTCATTAAAAAGGCATAAAAATTTAATATTTAATGTAAACATTTAGGTATTTAAAATTGTTTTAAAAAAAATTCAGAAAAATTAATATTGAAGTACTTTTAAATATTTTTTCTTCAATTTAAAGCAATTCCTGCATTTTAATTTTCTATTGAATTCTTGATTTTTTAAAAATAATTTTCAATTATTAAATATTAAAAAAATCTTAAATCTTTAATATATTAAATAATATTTTCAATTCAATATATTTCATAAATTTACTTTAATTGAAATTTTTTAAATATTTCCAAGAAAATTGCTTAAAATTTTTTATAACTAAAAAATAATTATAAAGAAAAAATAATTTCATATTTAGCTCATATTTTTAAGCTTTATTTAAAATAAACCTTAAAAAAAGACATCCAGAATTTAAACAAATTCTAGATCTCAAATAATCCCAAACCAACCTTCAGCACTTATCAAAAACTTAAAAAATTATGTTAAAAACCACTAAAACACCGAAATGAGCATTAATCACTCATTTTTATTGCCCATCCAACACTTTCCGAGGTCAAAAACTTCAAATTAAAAAGTTTCTCTGAACGAAACTCGTTTCACGCATCCACAAAGCATTTGATCAAGGAAACTCCAAACAGCAGCAGTAAAAAAGATGCGATCGACGCTTTTTATCAAGATGCAATAAATCGCCATTTTATTATCTATTTTTCATCGTTATTATTCATAAACTGTCTCAGTATCTTTCTCTTGACACTGCTCTACGTGTTGTTATCAATTCACGCGTGGTAGTCGAAATGTCTGGTGTTTACTACTGTAAATTTTTGCAGCAGATCAGGAAATCAAAATAAATGCGTTTGAGGAAAGAAAAAAAAAATAAATAATGTCGAGGTGTCAATGACTGTTTGAAAAATTTCATGTGTAGTTAACAAACAAGTTTGACCTTTAAATTAATATCACTTGAAAAATATTCACTTGACTCTGTTGTTCGCAGATTTGCTTATCTGAGACGACAACTTATTAGTATTCAAAAAAATTATAAATAAATTTGTATGCGGGATTTAACGCCCTCATTATTTGTATTTGTTTTCAATTTATACAAGATGACAATTATTTTATATTTCGTTGTGGAGAGAAAAAATTTTTGTAGTCATCGAGTAATTGATGTAGGATCATAGAGATAAATTTTGTAGTTGGGAAGAGACACCCTACTCTCGCTCTAGGAATTTTTCGACAAAAATTCCGTATGTGGGACTATTATTTTATTTTATTTAATTATTTATTTACGCTGGTTCCGCAAACTTTTTTTTTAATTTTTTTTTTCACTGTTTAGAAATGGGTTTGGCTCGCAAGTCTAAATAATGTAACGAACAACTAACATAACAATGAGAATTAGTACAAAGGGTGTGAAGCAGGTGTTTTTATCAAGTGTTTGCTTTTTTTCATTCCAGATTTTGCACCAGACAATCATCTAGTCCGCGAAGCTATCTCAATCGAATGCCATGGACGCGAGAATTGGACTGGATTACATTGTCGAAAACTCCGATTATGTGGTGAAATTGGGCGCTGCTCTCGACACGAAAAATCTCCTCGTGAAGAAACAGGTCTTTGAACTCTTGTCGGCCTTGTGTGCCTACAGCACGGAAGGGTATGAGCGCGCCTTGCAAACACTCGAACATTACAAGGTGAGATTTTTATCACAAAAAAAAATTAGAAACTTAAATTTACTTTTAAATTTTTCGTTTTAGAATCTAAAAAGTGAACGATATCGCTTTAACGTCGTCGTTAATGAACTAGATAGAGCCACAGCCATCGAATATCAAGTAGCCATTTTAGCATTTATTAATTGTGTGATTATCTCGACCGTAGACTTAACCGAGCGTTGTCGTATAAGGAATGAGTTTATAGGTAAGTTTTTGATTGATTTTAGCCATAATTAAATGATAAATTTTAATGAGTGACAAGAGCAAGTGCGACATTTATTATTTACAACGACAAGTTACTGCGTCATTTGTTTGATGTTTGCACAAATCTTATAACGCAGGTGAATAAATAGAATGGCTTTAACTTTTTGCACAGAGAGAAGAAAAAAAATGAAAGTTCTAGAGAAAATGAATTGGAATGGACAAGAAAATTTTTTTTATTTGTTTCTGATTCTATGAGGTTTAAATTCCTTTTAGCCGAAAGCCTTTCTTAAATAATTGAAACAAAAAAAAAATACAGCAGAATAATCATTTGTCGCTAAAATTTAATATTAGGTAGGAAATTCGAGTCTTTTTCAGAATTTAAAATTTTACATTCACGTAATTTAAAAAACCTTTGACGGGCCTTATTTATTGTGCTACTTTAGTTAGAAATAAATACTTTTTTTAATAATTTGTCTTCAAAAATCAATATTTACTTTAGTATTGAAACTAAGTTTTATAAGAGAATGACTAAAACTATACATTGTCTTGTCTCAACAACTAAACTATCACAGTTTACTTTAATTGAACAACAATTATTATGTCAACAATTCGAAAATCATCATACGATTTTTTTTTCATATTAATTTTATTGAATTTTATAAATCCAGAAAAGTTTTAAAAAATCGAAATGTAAAAATGTATTTTGTTTTTTCAAAAATTTTTTTGTCATAAATTTAAATTACGAAAACTACATTTTTGAAAAGAAAAAATCAATACCAATAGTGAAATAAATTTTCTTCAAATATTTTTATCTGTTTTTTTACCGACATAAATTTTATTATTTCAAAGAGTTAAGATTTCAATTTTAATAATAATTATGTTTTCGGCATCGCTTGTTTGAAGGACACGAATTTCTTCTTTTGCCTTATCTCGTCTCCTTTTAAGTGTTCGAAATAAGGGCAAAACCTTATATTGATAATAAGTTTTATTAGAGAATGACTAAAACTATACATTGTCTTAACAAGTAAACTATCACAGTTTACTTTAATCGAACAACAATTATTATGCCAACACCTTATTTGCTGAAAAAAATAAAAAGTTAATATAAAAAATAATAATAATTGTAATTCTTACATTCGAGCTCGTAAATCATGCCGATTGTGTCGCATATTTTGGGTTTTCTCTAATTTTTTCTCATTTTTGTTCCAAAAAATGTGATAGGAACGGATTTGACCAATAAATTAAATTTCTTCTTCAATAGATAGCTCCACACAATTTTCTTTGTCTTCATTTTTTTTTCAAAATAATGTTAATATTTCTTGATTTTGACAATTTTAAAAACTTGTGAATTGTGACAGATTTAGTCATGGCACACTTAAAGTGTGGCGGATATTTTATAAGAATGAAAGGTTGCTTCGATTGTTCCAACTACTCGACTACTTAGTTTTTATTTTTTATTATTTTTCTAAAGTTATTTCTCAACGCATACTTAAATTACATGAATTTCACTTGAAACAGACTCAAATCCATTCGAGGCTTACTTCAAGTGCATTTCAATGGCTCCAATAGATTTGAAAAACATTTTCTAAAAAAAATAATAACAGAATGAAAGAGATCATTTTTTAAAAAACATCGGCAAGATAAAAAGATCCTTAGACCTCACAAGTGAAAAAAACCAGTGACCCGGAATTTAATAAATTTTCTCATGTAATCTCACCGGATTAAAAAATTTAATTAAAAAACTCACCAAATATCATAGCTTTCAATCAACAAATTATAAATTTACATAAAAATTTAGTAGCCTTAAAATAATTTAAAAAATTTTTTGAAGGGTGAAAGTCCCATATTTATGATGAAAGTTGATAAAAATCCTCATTACTCTAAAAAAATTTCATAGAAAATAATCAAACTTACCAAGTAAAAATTTTGACATCTGTTGAACTTCCTTCAAAGAACTCGTCTCTTAGTTCATCTCCTAGAAATAGTAAAATAAAACATTTTAAAAATTATCTGAAGAATTTCTCTTTAACACTTCTCTACTCAATAAGTAGTCGCAACGTGTCACATCAAATATAGACATATCTCGCCATTGATTGTCTTCCTCTTTGATCGACAGCATTGCTGCACGTCGCCTCTTCGACTTCTTTATATGAACATCGCTCGCACTCGCATAATCAAGCATGTCAAACATAATCTGCCGATGTGTAATTATAAAATTATGTTCGAGCGCTCGGGCAACATTTCATCGTACTTAGTCGATCTTAATCATTGAACTTGAACAATTATTTTTGTAATGTAATGAGAACGTTGCACTTTTGTTGCCGCGCGCGCATCTTGCATTCTGATAATTTACTTAAAAATAGATTGATGTGTGTTGGTGATCTTGTGCAACTTTTTTCCGATTCATCAGCGGAGGAATCAATGCCCCCTTTGAAGGAGTATTAATTGACTTGAATTAACATCATCTGGTGTTTCGTACGTTAATAAATGACCAATAAAAATATGATAAGTCATTTATTTTTGCTGTAATCAAGGTTCACAAAATGACTAACAAAGTACATTAACACGAAAAAAAATCGTACAGAGTTATTATTAGATTACTCACACCTCCTTTTCGGTGCGTTGTTGTGTTTAGTAATAAATATGTCATCACTATTGAATATAATTTTAATGCTAATTGCAAGCATTTATTGACAAACACGCGAATTTAATCTGTTTACCGGCAGAAACTCGCTTTTTTGAAGATAAGACAAGACCGCTGTCGCCAACTTTAATGGCAAATTTGCATTCCATTCCGAGAATGAAGCGGAGATGACTTCATGTCAAGGGAAAAAACGCTTCCGTGGGGAGCTAGAACGCGATGTGACGTCAAATAATTGTAAAAAAGACGCTGAGTAAAAATGTTTACACTCCCTTTTAATTACTCTTCGATATAAAATTAAAGTCGGTAGACGTTGTGAGTGGAATATCAACAAGAGATAAGATAAAATTTATGTTCAAATAACACTGTAAGAAGAAAATTTTTGGTATTTTCGGAGGTTTTTAAAAAAATTATTTTTTTAAAATTAAATTTAAATTAATTTATTTAAAATTTTTAAATTTTTTCAATGTAGTATTTTTAAAGCAAATTTTATTTAATTTTAGTGTCAATTTAAGACAAAATTAAATTTTTCTGGCTTTTTTTAGATTTTTAAACAAAAAGTGAAAAAAAGAAAAAAATTCTTTTAAATTGTTTCCAAAAAAAATTTTTTTTTTTTTGCAAAATAAAAAATTTAATTGACTTCTAAGAGTCATTCTTATTGATTTGAAAAAAAATAAAACGTAAAGTTTTCTACAGAATATTTTACGTATTTTTTTATAAATCACTAAAAATGTCTCTTAGAAGACGATTGAATTTATTATTATTTTGCAAAAAAAAAAAATATTTTGAAAACAATTTAATAGAAATTTTATTCGTTTTTTTTTTCACTTTTTCATTAAAAAAATTAAGTTTGTCTTAAATTGAAACTAAAATTAAATAGATTTTGCTTTAAAAATACTTAATTATTGAATTTTTTTAATAAATTAATTTAAATTTAATTTTAGCATAAATAAAAAATGTAAAAAACTGAAATTTAAAAAAATTATTTTGGCAAGCCCAAGCTCGAAATTTACCAAATTTTGGGTAAAAATGTAAAAATTATGCTTCAAAAACGAAAAAAAAAAAAATTTTAAAAAAAAATGTGTAAAATAAAATAAATTTTAAATCAAAATAAAATTAAAAAATATTATAATTAAATTAAATTAATTAAATTTTAAATTAAAACAAGTTATAAATAAATATAAATTAAAAAAAAAATTTTTTTTCAACAAATTCTGACAAGAACGACAAAATAATTAAAATAAAGAGTTAATTTAAAAAAATAATTATATTAGATTAAATTAAAAATTTAATTTAATTTATTATAATTTTAAAAAATTTATAAAAATACGTTCCTGACATTTCCATTAAATTTTCTCCCAAAAGTGCCTTTCCCACTAATCGTTCTTTGTCATGCCTTGCGCCATGTGCACTTCAGTTCCGATTCACACTTCATGCCGTTCAAGTGTCCAATTTATTCAAGAATTTTCTTTTATTCCATTGATAAAAATAAAATGCTATTTTCACAAAAATGCACAGTGATAGCGCCAAAATCGACACAAAATTCTACATTTTTCTCCATCAACAACTTCAAATCTCTGGTAGGTACAATAAACTCATTAAAGCAGCATAACCGGAAATGCCAAAGTGAATTTTGTTGACTTTGTGAACGAATGTCTTGCGCAAACAAAGACAAAATTTCGTGCGAATCTTGATGTTTATTTTATGACGCGCGTTAACATTTTTATCTGAATTTTTTAAGTTTTAACGATCATTAAAAAGCGAAATAAGCCGTTAATGAATTTCTGTGCTCCTCTTATGTCTCGTTTTTATCAGTAAATTAAAAACAATAAAATGGAAATTAATAAAAAAAATCTCGTTTTTTCTCTTTTGCAGGATTAAATTTGTTACCGGTGATAAAGAACATAAGGTAAGATTTAAGCTTTTTTATGACGACTTTTGTGGCAAACTCGTGTTTCGACGCTGAGAAATTTTATGGTCCGTTCAAGAGGATCAAAACAAACATCGATTAAAGTGTCTTATCTGACAGGGAAATCACTTATTGGATATCTATTCGTTGCACGTTGCTCATAAAATGAAGTCATTGCCAGTCTATTAAAAATTAAAAGCAAAAAAAAAAAATCAATCAAAATACGCATCAGTGGAGAAAAAAACTTGTTTAAGCTAATTATTGATGTGTTGTTATGAGAGCTAAACAAATAAACTGACGTCTGACCTCCTCAATCTCCATCGACTCACTCAAGCTCTTTGTTTATTTATCATTGAGACGAAAAAAAATGACTTTTTTTCTCAATCTAGAAATTCCCATTGAACGAGAGACGCGTTGACTGGACTCGAAAATTAACTCTAACATATTTACAAATCACGACAAATTATATGAGTTGACTCCATTAACGAAAAAAAAGTTGGAAGTTACGATTAGAGATAAGGACGTTACAAATTTATTTAATTTTTTTACCTCACATTTTTTTTAATTTGTTTTGAAATACTTTTTCATATAAAATTTCTAAATTAAAAAATTTTTTGAACGTTTATCAATATTTTCAAAATTATTTTTTTTTTATTTTTGATAACTTTTTGAAAAATATTTTTTGAGGATTTTTAACGTTTTTAGAGTAAATCAAATAATTTATTATGAATATAAAATTGAAATTATTTTTTTTTTCATTAAATTTTGAAAAACTTAAAAATTTAATTTAAATAATTAAAAAAAAAGTAATAAAAAAAATTATTTAACTAATTAAAAAAAAATATTTAAAATAATTTTCAAAAAATTAAGTTAGCCTTTTAATTTATAACTTTTTTAAAAAAAATTAATTTTAAGTTAGTCTTTTAAATCTTTAAAAACTTATTTTCAAATTTTTTTATATTATTAAAAAAAAATTATATTAAAAAAATATATTTTTGTTTAAAAAAAATAACAATATACCTAATATTAATATAAAATATTTTATACCCTGAGTTTTAAAATATTTTTAAGATTTTATAATTTAATATTTAAATAATATTTAGGCCGCTCCAAATGAAACTCAATAGTTTTAAAAATTTTTCAATTTTTAGTAATATTTGTATTGAAAATCGTATTTCGACATGAAATTTTCCTTTAAAAATAATTTTCATAAAAATTACTGATTTTTTTTTTCAAAAAAATTTTGACCGTTATTTTTTATGATATTCAATTTTTTTTCAATTTGATTTAAATGTTTTTAAATCAGTTTTCAATACCCAAATATCAATGTAAAAAACTCAAAAGAACAAAAATATTGATTAACGATCAAATTTTTTTTAAATTTGGCATTTTGTATGAAAAAAGTATTTCAAAATTTTTTATTTTTTTTTTTTGCCCCCCCCCCATTTTTATTTCAAAAATTTTGGACAAAACTATTGAGTTTAATTTGGAGCGGCCTAAATCGAAAAATCATAAAAAGGTAAATAAAAAGTTCCTTAATCAAAAATTAAGAAAAATATTTTTAGTTAATTAAATTTTGTTCGACATCGATTTTTTAAATAAAATTCTTGCAAAATTAAAAAAATAAGTATAAAAACCGTAATTTTATACGAAATTTTAAATTTTTTAATTGATTTTGAATTTATTTTATTTTTTATTTTATTATTTTTTAAATTCAAAAAGACGACAAGGAACAAAAAATTCAAATAAATTTGTATCGTCCTAATGTTAGTCGCATAAAAAAATGTAAAAACATGCATTGTGTTGTAAAAATTGATGAAAGGTTTGTGTGACAGAAATGTATGTCGATGTAAAAAAAAAATAAAAATAAATAAATAAACGAACAGCAAAAAAATATCTCTACAATCAAGTAACACTGATAATACCATAATTGGCGTGGTAATTAATTGGTTTTCTGTAAATGACAGCGTGGAACGAATATAGATGACCTTCGTAAGGCCGTTCGTTGTTCGAGTTGTTGTTGATGTTTTTTTTTTCGATGTGTTGCTGTTTGATAAGTGCGATACTGTTTTTGTGAATTGTTTGCTCACATGCGATTGATTCACTTTTGTCAGTCGCGACTAACTGAGGATGTTTGAAGCAAAAAAAAAAGCGAAACAACCACCTGAGAACTAGCAACCTGTCAGTCACTCATCGGATTATGTTTGTAGTAAATGGTCCGTAAGAAGCATGTTTGACCATTTATTAAATATAATTTTTTAAATTATTATTGATCGGATTGAAGGTCGCGAGCGCGTGTGTGTGCGCTCAAAGTGACAGATGTTTGCAATGTGGGAGATGAAAGTGAAATATTTCCGGAATTTGAAGTAGATTTGGAGACCGCACACAAGTGTGGTTTGGGTTGAGACGAGAAGTTTGCGAGAAAATGAGTCATTTTTTTATTTGATTTTATGTTGAATGTCTGTTTTTAGCTGATTTTTAATGAACAGACTTTTAAAAAAATATTTTATTTAAATTTCATGAAAATGATTTTTGTTGTTTTTCAAAGAAAATTTTATCAGAGTAAATAATTTTTTGCAGAATTTTATTTTTTCAATTAAAAATCAGATTTTTCTCGAAATGTGAAAGATTTTTATTGAATTTTATTTTCAATATTTATAAATTAATTTTTAATAATGAATAATTAGACACCGATTTCCGGTGCCCTTTTTTAATTAAATAATTTAAATTTAATTAATTTTAATTTTTTTATTAAATATGTATTAATAAATTTAAAAAAAATATTTTTTGTTGGCTTTAAATTTTTTTTAAAATTTTGACGTGAATATGAATGATGAAGAAAAATAATATTTTTAGGAAATATTCAAAAGATTATTAAATCAAAAATTAAATCATTACATCAGAAAAATTAAATCAGAAATTCTTACTTATTCTTTTTAATTTTTTTAGATAAAATTATGATTAATAAAATAAAGAAATTTTAAATTTTTCTTCAACAATAAATTTAATAAATAAAAATTCCTTGAAAAAAATTGGATGAAATTAATATTTAAGAAGATAAAAACAATTGAAAAAAAATCAGACTAAATCAGATTTTTTCTGAAAATTTAGTCACATTTTTTAAATTTTCTTATTTAAGCATTTTTAAAATATTTTAAAAAATTAACAATTAAAAAAATAATTTTTATTCTACTTTTTCATTTATTTTTTTTTTATTTTGCAAGTAAAATTACGAATTTAAAATTAAAATTTACCCTAAAATATTCGAGGAAGTAAAATACTTTATAGAGCAATCGACAATTTTCTCACAAAACAATAAAAACCTTAAAATTAAAAGACCTCACACGCTTCAAAAAATACACTTTCTTCAAAAAAAAAACTCATTGAAATGTTGATCTCCTATTAACCCCCTTCCTCGTCTCCGCAGATAAAACTAACAATATTTATTGAATTTGTCATACTTTCACATGCAAAAACGTGCCACAAAGGGTCACCCATCAGACCGAAACTTACAAAATAATTACCTTTTTTTTGTTTGTTTTTGCGCCTGTCGAAGACGAAACAATAACAGATAAAACATCTTTTGCGCGCCTTCCCACCTGTCTGTCTTTTCTTCTTTCTCTACGCGTGTGCCTCAAACCAAAATAATTGCATTTCTTATTATCATCAGAGATAATTCCATTCATTCATAAGTTTAATTGGCACTTCAACACATCATAATTTCAGTTTTCATCGAAGAAAAGAGGAGAGTTCACAACTGCATTCATGTTGCTGGCTGTTAAAAGGTTATAATTATGTAACGCAACATTTATCGTTGTAATTTTTACGAATTGAAGTAAAAAGTGGCAGAAATGATAAAGCACATGTAATTTCCTTGACTTGCGGCGATTTTCTTCTACGACGCGCAGAAATTTTTTTTTCACATGCGACTCAGCTTTCCATCACGCAAAAATATAAAAAAAAATTGTCAAAAAAAACGTGATTTAATTACATTACTTTTCGTATCGCATGCTAATAAATAATTATGAAGGCAAAAATAGCAATCTTAGAGGTCTTGCAATTTCAGAGATGGAAAAATAATATTTAATTTGCCGGGATCCAGATTTAATTTAAAAAAATAATTTTTAATAATTTTTTATTTCAAAATAATTTTTAAAAAATTTTAAATGATGTAAAAAAATTAAATTTAATTACTAAAAATTTAAAATTTTTTTATTCTTTTTTTTTAATTTATTATTTTTTATTTAATTTTTTAATTTATTATTTTTTATCAATCATTTTATTTATAAAAAAAAATTAAAATAAAAATAATTAAAAAAAAATAATTTTAAAAAATAATTTAAAAAGTAAGTCAATTTTTTAAATTTTTTTAATAGAAATTTAAAAAAAAAATAAAGTTTAAAAATTTTTCAAATTATTTTTTGTCGCAATAAAAAATTTTTGAAGGAAAACAAAATAAAATATTATTATTTTTTTTCGTAATATTTTTTAAATTTTTGCTCAAAACCATGAGTTTTTAAGTTAAAATATTTTTTTTCATAATTTATTTAAAAATTTAAGTCAAAATAAAAGAAAATATAGATAAATTAAGTAAAATAAAAATATTAAAAATCGATTTTTATCACGTGACTTTAATTTTTTTTTAATATAAATTTTAATAATTAATTAGTTAAAATTTAATTTAATTTCTTTAAATTAATATTAAATTTTTATTTTTTTTTTCAACCAACAATATAGAGAAAAATGTAAAAAAAAAGTAAAATAATTTTATTTTATTTACCTTAAAAACTTTTTTTTTTTTCATTTTTTTGAAATTTCCGGAGAACAAAGTTCCCTCATATTTTCCCATCACCGCTTGCAATAAGTAACGGCGTAATTTTTCGTACATTGTTGCAATAGTTGATGCCTTTCCAGTCGCTCGCCGCATAAAATATCAACAAAACTACCACCACAAGCGAGAAATTGTTGATGCAGAACTTCCTTGCTGTCCATTTTTGGGTGAAAATCTGTTGCGCGCGCACCACGTGACTCGTCTGATCGTGTGTTTGTGTGTCAGTAAGTGCCTTTTCCATCGCTTCGAGAGAGAGTGAGAGTGGAAAATGACGGAAAACCAGATGGCAGTCCTCCGTGAAGGCGCACTCAGATCAGTACTCACTTTTGTGTGTTCGTGTCAGGTCCTCATATATTGCGAAGCAAAATTGTTGTGTTTTACCCTTCAAACATACTTTGTGTGTGTGTACATTTCCATATAAGAGCATATCCTTGTTGTTGTTGTTCCAATGCTCCACTTTCCGTGCAAACATAAAATGCAATAATAAAAACATTTTTGACATTTGAACACGAAAAAAAAGAGGAAAACCATAATTTTTGGCCAATGCTAAGTGATTAATTAGAGACTTTAAATCGATGGATTGTGTCCTTTTGCCATTCGCGAAACACTAAAAAAAAATTTTCAAGCGAATTTTGACGAGTAAGCGAAAATTGGGTGAAAGTAAAATTGATAATTTCTCGTAATTTCGCAGACGTTCCGCCAGTAGTGTGCCCGATCTCGGTGTCCAGCTCGACGTGTTTGACGAACAGAGAGAATGCGACGAATCGCAGAGCCTCCAGGGCCCCGACGGCATAAATCTCAGCTCGCATCTTGATGTCTTCTACGCGATATTGCGCCAAGTGGCAGACACACCGCAGGAAATCCCCTTTCTCAGTATCTTGCAGCACTTGCTCCGGATCGATCCGAAGGAACCAATTAGTGATATTATATGGGATGCCACAGAAACGCTAGTGCATCGTGCTACGCTTATCGAGAATCGCGACGATGCCGCAAAACTCCTAAAGACACCGAGTATTCCGAAGTTTTCGTGTCCGCACTGCATGCCAAACGGCCGAAAATCATCGTTGGGACCATCCGCATCGGCAACTAGTATACCCATCGTGCCAAATAACGCAGCGACAGTGTCGTCGACGACAGGTGTGCCACCACCACCGGTAAGAAATTGCAATTTTTTGATTAAATTTAATATAAAATTTAATTTTTTACCTTTTTTGTGTGTGAAAAATAGCCGCCTGTTCCTGCAGCTCCGCCTCCGGTAAGAAATTTTCATCCACTTAGACTAAAATAATAATCAAAAATGTTTTCGATTTCCTTTTCTTAATTTTTTGAGAACTTTTCATCTAAATCGAGTACCTAAAATAAAAGAAAATATTTAATTTTTGGGAAATTTTCAATCAAAAATTAAATGAAAAGTTAAAATTTTCTTATTATTTTACAATTTTAGTGAAAATTTATTATTTTAGTTAAAAAAATGATTTAAATTTTTCATACATTTTATTAATTTAACTCATTGTCAAAATCCAATGAATCTAAGTTGATTTTTCATCAAAAGTACCTTTTTGGCCTTCTTTCATAATTTTTCAAGAATTTTTTTTTCGAATTTTTAAAAATATTTTTTAAAAAATTAGGTACCTACCGAATTATTTTTTAATATTTTTTTTTAAATTTTAACTTTGAAGAAGTCAGAAAAAATATTTTTAAATAATTTGGAGCGATCTTAAATTTTTTTACTTCAAAATTTTTGCTCAATTCAGTCGAAATTTTCTCATAGTTTTTAATTTTAAGTGAAAAATTATACAATTTGTAAAGAAAAATATTTTTAACTTTCAAAATTTTTGTACAAAAAATTATCAACAGAAATCAATAAAAATCTCAATTTTCGAAATCCCTTAAATTTCACAAAAACCATGAAATCGAAAATATTTTAAATTTTTCAAAAATTAAAAAAATTTTTTTTTTACGTTTTTAAATCTCAAAAACTCTTCATAAAATTCTTTTTTTTACCTTCAGCCACCCCCAATGGCAGCGCCGCCTGCTCCTCCCGCACCCCCAGCTCCCAAAATCGCACACAGCAAGACGGGCAATGAAGTTACCAAACCAAAAACGCCAGAGCCTACCTCAGATTCGCGCACGTTGCCGCAACAAGAAACGCCGGTGCCGCGTGCCAAGATGAAAACCATCAACTGGAACAAGATTCCGCAGAACAAGCTCATGGGCACGAACAACATTTGGACATTGGTGGCCGATGCGCATCAAGATAGTCCGATGACGGAGATGAATTGGGACGAAATGGAGGGCTTGTTTTGTCAGCAACCGACACAGGGATCACCGAAATTGGGACGAGATAGTAACGACGGAACGCCCGAGCGAAAAACCAAGCGAGATAATGAGATCACGTTGCTCGACGGGAAACGAAGTTTGAACGTGAATATCTTCCTGAAACAATTTAGAAGGTAATTTTTTATGAAAGTTCATTAAAAAATAAATTTTTAATGGAAATTTTGTTACAGCTCTAACGAAGACATTATTCAGTTAATCAAAAATGGAGCTCATGACGACATCGGAGCGGAAAAATTGCGCGGACTTTTGAAAATTTTACCAGAAATCGATGAACTTGAAATGTTAAAGGCATTCGAAGGAGATCGCAGTCGCTTAGGAAATGCTGAAAAATTCATAATGCAACTCATTGAAGTGCCTAAGTAAGTTTTTTTTTGAGATTTTTTTTAAATTTTATCCTAAAAAAATATTTTTTGTAGCTACAAATTGCGAATTGAAAGTATGTTACTGAAAGAGGAATTCGCATCGAACCTGAATTACTTACAAACGTGCATCAATGCGATGTTATATGCAGGAGATGGTAAAATTTTTCACTTTTATCAAAATTTCCTTAATTTCATGCAATTTTTGCTTCAGATTTGATGACAAACAAACACCTCCAAGAAGTTTTGTACATGATTGTTGTTGCTGGCAACTTCTTGAACGCCGGTGGTTATGCTGGAAATGCCGCTGGCGTCAAACTAACTTCACTTCAAAAGCTTACAGAAATTCGTGCGAATAAACCTGGAATGAATTTGATCCATTTCGTAGCTTTACAAGCGGAAAAACGGAATCCGAAGCTTTTGGCGTTCCCCGAGGAGATTTCTGCACTGGAAAATGCTTCGAAGTAATTTATTTTTCACTTTTTTGAAGATTTTTTTTTTTAATTTTTTGTGTTTTTAGGACAACTCTCGAACAACTGAATAACGAAATTAACACTTTCGACAATCGCATCACGAAAATTAAGAAACAAATCGATCAATTGACCGAAAGGGACATCAAAGCGCAAATGGCAGATTTTCTATTGGTAATTTCTTTAATTTTTTTACGAACAAAAATATTTTTTTCACAATTTTTTTTTATTTAATTGTTTTCTTAACAAAAAAGCAATTTTTAAATCAAAAGGAAACACTTCAAAAAAAAATTTTTATTATTTTTTTTTGAAAAAAAAAATTTATGAAAAATTTAATAAAAAATTAAATTAAATAATAAATGAAAAAATTAAATTAAAAATTTTAATTAAAAAAATTTAAATTTAATTTAAATAAATTTTAAAAAAATATTTTAAATAAATTTAGAAAATTTATTTTTTTTAAGAATTTTATTTTATCTAAAAAAAAAAATTTTTACGAAAAAAAAAAATAAAAAAAAAATTTAAAAAAAAAGTTGAAAAATGGAAATTTTTTCACAAAATAAATAATTTTTGATTGATTTTTTTTCATAGGCTGCCGTTAACGATGTGTCCATGTTACAAGATGGCATGCGAGAACTTGAAGTGCTGCGTGGTCAACTCGCGGAATTCTTCTGCGAAGACCCAAATTCATTCAAGATGGAAGAATGTTTCAAAATTTTCTACCAATTTTCGGAAAAATTCAGACAAGCAGTGCGTGAAAACGAAAAACGACGCGTTTTGGAAGAACAAGCGATCCAAAGACGGAAGCAACGAGAAGAGCAATTGGCAAGCAAACGAAGACAATGTAAGATTTTCTACCAAAAAATATTTTTTCAAGTGAAAAATTAACGATTTTTTTGCATTTTTAGTTTTGTCGAGTACTCCAGTGTCCGATTCCGAGAACGGATTCATGGATTCAACGTATTACGATATCAGAATGTCTCCGGCGATGAATCGTCGTCGCATTGGTTCCTTCAACAGCAATGGCGATGGGTCTCTTGTAAAGGATAGTGAGTCACCAGGTAATTTTTTTCACGAATTTTCACGTTTTTTGTTGAATTTTGATGATTTTTGAATAATTTTAGATATCACACCGAACGGAACTTTACGCCGTCGTCGTAGTAGGGTCTTGTCAGAGGAAGATGAAGGAAATTTAATGGATTTCCTCCGTTCCTCTGGACATGATAATAGTACGCGCGAACGTAAAGGCGCTTCCTACGGCAGTCTCGATCGTTCCTGGGCGCGTCGTGCTCGTTCAGGCAGCAACAGCAAGAAACGCCCAGACTTACTGAACGTTGATTTCAACGCAGATCGTGAGAGACCGAGTTCGCCATCGCCATTGGCGGAAACAAAACCGCTTCCCGGAGAGCCCCCAGCGACGACGTCACAGGATTCAAGACCTCGGTATGTACTTTTTGCCGCTTTTTTCCTCCAACTTTGTGACTTTTCTCTCAAAATAACGCCTTTCATGACTTTCTGGCATGCTTCCTTATCTCTTCCAACTTCTTTAAAAAAAAAAGCTTTTAGGCATTGCGTGATGCGGTATAACACGGGGCTAAATTTAAGAAATTTTTTTGTTACCCATTCTAATGTTGACCAAATTGGGCTCCCCATTTTGTCCTTTGCCCACATTTTTCTTTTTTCGTTCCATTTTCTTAACTGAATAGTGTTCCCAGGGAATGGCGACAGAAGATCGAATCGTGGTTGCAGGCCAATGAGCGAGACGATCGACAAGATGATGAGTACAGGAGGCGCATGCGACGGGTGACGGCTAATAGGCGATCGCTCGAAACCGATACAGGTGAGTTTTTTGCATGAAATTAAAACGTTTCGAATTTATTGGGGCAAAAATTCGAATAAAAGTGAAAAATTTCAACATATTTTATCAAAAATTAAATTTTTTTTTTAATTTTTTTAATAATTTTTTTTTTTTTTTTGAATAAATATTTAAATGATTTTTGGATTTTAAATTTAAATATTTTGACTATTTAAATATTATTTGTGTATTTTTATGTAATTAATATTATATTTAATAAAAAAATCAATGTTAAAAAAATTAAAATTTATCACTTAAATGTATAAAAAAAAATTTAAGAAAAAACAATTCAAAACTCTTTTTATTTAAAATATTTATTTTTTTTAAATTTTAAATTTATAACGGAATTAATAAAAAAAAATAATAAAAAGTTTTAAAAATTAATTTTGAAAAAATAATTAAAATAAAAAAAAACACATTTTGAACAAATCATAAAAAAAAAAATTGAATTATTTTTGAATTTTTTTTTTAATTTTTTAAAAATTTTATTTTTAGAAAAAATTTTTAATTTTAATTAATTTAAAAGATTTCTCTACGTATTTCAAAAAAATTTTTTGAACATTTCAATTAAAATCGTAAAATCAAATAAATATTTTTGTATAATTTTTGTTTTTAATTTTTTAATCGTTAAAATTTACATGTTAAATTTTATTTTAAAATTTTATTTTTTTAATTATTTTAAAATTGAATTAAAATTAAAGAAATTTATTCAACAAAATTTTAAAAATTTTTGAAAAAAAATAATTTTGATAAAAAATTTAAAACAAAAAAATTTTGAAAATTCTTTTTATTTAAATTCATACAGTTTTCATGATATAATTATATTTTTTGGTGATGAAATTTTATTCAAAATATTTTGAAAATTTGAAACTTTTTTTTTTCATATTGCTTCATGAAATTTTTAACTTTTTAAAAAAAATGAGAAAAGAAATAAAAAAAAAATTTGCACAATTAAATTTTTGTAAAAAAAAAACGAAATTTTATTTTAATTTTTCATTTTAGAAAGCGAACGTGGAGGGAAATTGGATCCCTTACCGGAAGAAAAGCCAGGACAAACTGTTTTGTCACCCGATAGCTACAAACGAGTTTATCCCGATTGGAAGCCAACATCAACGATTGACCAAACGAATGTTGAAAAGACATTGGAAGCAATTGCTAATGAAGGTGAGATTTTCGAAAAAAAAATTTTTTTTTTCAGAAATTAAAAAAAAAATATTTCAGATGCAAAACCAAACAAAGACAAATCCGCATGGCGCAAATCGAATCTAAATGTCTCAAACAGCACCGAAGACGCTGAAGAACGTCGTCTCCGCCGTCAACGTTCTCGCGAAGGAGGCAGCAACGGCGGCACTTTACACTCCATCGACGAAGAGGAAAACAAACGCAAAAATATCATTCAATCCTTAGGAGATCGCGCCGCAACCGACAAGCTCTCTATTTATCTGCGTCGTCCGTCGGACAACGAACCCAAATCTCCCGTCCGTTCACCAGTATCTAGCAACCAAACATCATCCCTAGACAGTAGTAGTAATAAGCAATCAATTTACATCAAGCAGGGCGGCACGACGCCGCCCGCCGAAAAACACTCAATCTACATCCGTCAGAACAAGGAATCTCCGTCCACGATTTCGTCGGTGATCAAGGTTTCGCCCGAGAAACAAAGTCGCGCGGAAATTGATGCTGACAACATTGAAACGCCGCCAACGCAACGTCGAGTCTTGAACACGACCTGCCGTCGTTTCGAACCCCGTCCTTTGCATCCCGAAACCCTCGAATTGGATTCCAAAAAAGCTTTAATTAATCCCGCGGAACAAGAAGTCCTTGGTGATGGGCAATTCGATAGATTTTCCGCGGCACGTCGAACGCGACGCTTTAAACGCCCAACTGACTACAGTAGTGGCACCGAAGAACGAACTTCAAGTACGACACCCGAATCTCCGCCAAAAGACGTCCTTGACACCCCAACAACGGAAAAATCTGAGGATCGCTTGAAACAGTGGCAACACAAAATCAAAAATTTGGATGCGGAACTCGAAAAAGATGCCGACAAAGCAACTTCGAGTTCAATCTCGTCTCGCATTAAAAGCACCGGAGGTCGAAATATCACGAAAATCAGTCAAGAAGATGTTCGTGATGCCATTCGGAGTCTCAAATCGCCGACGCCAGATCGCACATGGGATGCGAAAGACTTTAAAATTAACGGGCCCGTTACGGTAGCAGCTACCAAGCCACTTACGCACGAGCTTAACGACGAAGGTTTCGAAGAAACGCAAAGTTTGGTCTCTGACACGCCATCCTCGTGCAACGACACGACAACTACTGACACAAAAGGGCGTCGCAAACCCGAACGACTTGCTTCGACAGACAGTGCTGCTACGAGTGCGAGTGACGTTTCCCGTAATCGTCGCAATAATACTCCAACATCCAAATCGAACACCCTCCAAAGCCTCTTGGTGAAAAATCAGCAAAGTTTGGAGAAATCTCGATCCCTTCGTGGCGCTCCTCCGTCCAAAATTTCGCAACTTGCAACAAAACGCGCTACTTCGATGCGTGTCAAACCTCCTGGCAGCGGTTCTCTCGCCAGTAACGAAGCCAATCGTCGTCTCGATGTCGAACGAAGTAGTTCTCGTGCGAGTCTTCGGAGCTCCCGGTCCTCCATTAACAGCGCCGTGTCGACAAATACCGTCAAAAAAGTGCCATTAAAATCTTCCTCCATCGGTTCGGCATCATCCGCATCCACGAATAAACGTCCCTTGTCGACGCAAAATGTCGCCAAGACCACAACACGCACTCCGGCATCGCGTAGCAGCTCGAGCGGATCCAGCATCGGACCGAATCGCAAGACGCCCGTGAAGAGTGTTGCTCCGAGTCATACGACGAGTTTCAAAGAAAATCAACGCGAATCGTCGATTACGAGACCTGTGAGGACGGCATCGACTACGAGATCGCCCTCGACGGGTATCGGCAGTTTGTCAAGTAGCGCCAGCGCAACAAATAGAAGTTCCACGACGCCATCAAGGGGATTCTCGAAGCCATCGTCGTCGTCGTCGTTTATGCGACCCACAGCTGCAAGCGCTACAAAAGTCAAAGGCAAATAAAAAAAAAGTATATTTTAGAGCGAGTTTAAAATTAGATAGAAGTGTAAGGAGTTTCACAAAAAAATATTTACAAAAAAAAAATCGTATAGCAAATATTATTCATAGGAATATTTAAACTTAAAAAAATGATAAAAGGCAAGTGAAATTTTTTAAAAAGCGTTTTACATTCCTCAATTTTTTACTGGAAATTACAAAAAAAAAAATTATAATAAAAATGAAAATGAAAATTTTTTAGGTGAAAAATAATGAAAAATGACCAAAAATTATTAATTACTTTAAATTTTTGATAAATTTTATCATTTTTCGAATTTTCTGTTTAAAATATTTTTAAAATGAATCAAAAAAAAAAATTAAAGCCGCTCCAAATTTTTTTTTTTTATAATATTTTCAATTTTCATTCAAAATCATTTTTTGAAAGATTTTTCAACTAAATTTGAAGAACATTTAAAGTCGAATTTGCTAATTAAAAATTCATTTTACGATATTTCAAATTAAAAATCAATTAAAAAAAAAAATAATAAAAAAACTAAAGAAAATTTTTTTTTTTAAATTTTAATTATTTATAATTTAATTTAATATTTTTTTTCAAAATTTTTTAATATTAAAAATTAATTTGTTAATTTTTAATTAGTTAGTTATTAATTAGTTTTTTAAAAAAATTTATTTTGAAAAAATTCCATGTTAAATTTTGAAATAAAATTTTATTTCAACAAAAAAAAGTTCAAATTTAAAAATTAATTTTTTTTTATTTTGAAAAAAATTTGCAAAACCAGATTTTTGGTGAAATTTTTAAACTTTTTTTAATTTTCGATTTTTTAAAATATTTTAAAATAAATCTGGAGCGATTTTAAATATTTTTAAAAAAGTAATTTTAAATATTTTCAAATTCTCTAAAATTCAAAATTTCTAAAAAAATACCTTTAAAATTAAGAAAAAAAAGGAAAATATTTTTTAAAAAATTTCACTTGCCTTGAAAAAACATGATTGCTGTGTGTTAATATAGTCGTCCCCCATATTTATCGACAAAATCCACAATTAATACAAGAAATTCATTATTTTTCGTCCAAATTTGAGTGCACTTAATTTTTTTTCGGTGAAAAATCATTTTTGGACCCATTTGTACCCATGTGCATTAGAATAGTGGCTTTAATTGATGACACAATTCGAGTCTTCCAAAGACTGAGAGTCAAGTGAATGTTTGTACAGTTAAAAAAAATCAAAAGAATGAGTGTTACTAATCATTTGTTTTAGGAAAATTTTAATTTTTAACATTTGTTAATTTTTTTCTCTTCAATTTCTTAACGAACTCTTCGAATCTTTCCTTAAAAATAAAAAATAATGCAAGAAAAAACTTTTCTATCTCTTGAAAAATCTTATATATATTAAAATAACTATAATATTTAATGATTAAAATTAATTAAAAAATTTACAAAAAAAAATAATTGTAAGAAAAAACTTTAAAAATCGTTGATTAAAGCTTGAGTTTTTTAGTTGAAACATGTTAATTTACAATTTTTTTAAAAACAAATGTAGTTAAAATTTGAAATAAAAAGAAAAATGTTTAAATAAATTTTTAACAATTTTGAATTTTTTCGCTGATGATGACAAAAAAAATAAAAGTTACGTCGTTCGTTTGACGTATTTCCTCTTTGGTGTGACCTCGTTCTCGCTGTGGCTGCCCTCGTTCGAGAGACGAGATCTTGCTGTTTCCGTATCCGAGCTAAATTGCAAAATTGTGTCTTCGTCATCGCTGCCACAGATGCTGTAAAATTGCTTTCCGTACAATTCCTCGTGACTTTCGAGATATTCGCAGATGGCGTCGAGGTACCTCAGGAGCGTTTTGATTTTTTCATCGTTTAGTGTTGATGAGTTAAGGAATTCAGGTAATTTTACTACAAAAAAAATCGAAAAAAATTAAAAATTTCTATAAAAAATATCACAAAATTTTAAAAAATTTTAAAAAAAAAAAAAATTTAAAAAAAAAAAAAATTTAAAAAAAAAAAAAAATTAAATTAAAAAAAAAAATTTTTTTTTTAAATTTAAAAAAAAATTTAAAACCTTAAAAAAAAATTCTTACTCAATAATCTCGTGAGATGAATGGCTCCGTAAATCATGCAAGGAGCCCCCGGAGCATCGCTCGGTAAAAGTTTCCACGCAAACGTTTCGTCTAAAATCGCTTTTGCTTGTTTCGTGACGCCAATATTCATCGTTAAACCTGAACGGAAAATATCCATCGACGACGAGTTCATCGTTAGCGGGGTTGAACATTCGGAACTCGTACTGGCCATGCTGGAAAGTGTCTCTGAAGGTCTCGGCGGATCCGGTTCCGGCTCGTGATGACTTCGTAATCGTCTGTCACTCGAATTTGGCGTTGCATGTGCCTCATTATGGGGTTCTTGTTCGATTTTGGGGGGAATTTTCACTGGGATGATCGGATCTGATTGGACAGTGATGTTTGAAGGAACACTAAAATGAGTGAAAATTTAATTTTTTAATATAAATTTAAAGAAAAAATGACTTTTCTTACGCATTATCTGCCGCCACGTAAGTAAAATGCTTCAAATTGTCCGGTAAGAGCATCACTTCCGCTTGTTTCTTCTCCTGCTCGTACAACAAGTAGTTTTTCAGCGTAAAATCGAAGTAAATTCGCATGCCATCCGCAAATTCCTTCGCTAATTCGATATTTTTCTTCATCCGTTCGAGTTCTTTTTCCCGTCGATTCTCGAATTTCGCTTGGGAATTCCTTCGTTTTGATTTTGATGGGTCCGGTGAGATGCCACAAACTTGATTCAAGGCGTAATGTTTGACGAAATTCTCGAGAATGGCGATTACGGGATATTTTGTCGGTAAATTGACGAGTTTCTATTAAAAAATTGAGATTAATAAGACAAAAAACTGAGTTTTTCGAAGACTTACGAGTTCCTGCGTTATTAATTTATGGTCGAATTCCAGTCTAGCTTTCAGAATTTCACCAATTTGCATGTAAACCTTCTCCTCATCCATGCTACTTTCCACGGAACTGCTGTAATAATCGATATCGAGCTCCGGAGGCGGTATCATCGGTGAAGATTGTGTCTCGCCGGATGTTGGAGTTGCATTTTCCGAAGTTGTTGCTGATTCTGTAGGAGTTTGGTTGTTATTTCCGATCAATTCTTCCACTCGTTCGCTCAACTTTCGTCTTCGTTTCTTCCGTTCTTTGCGATAAAGATATGTTCCACTGAAAATAAATCGTGAAAAATCTTAAAAAATTACTTTTTGACAAAAATTCAATGCTTTACAGTTGCAATTGTGATTTTTCGGCAAGTTCCTTTTGCAGCACCCGATTTTCCGGAGTGTCTTTTAGCACAAATTCATCGGGGACACGACGATCCCAACTCGAACTCCATCCTTGGAAGTGAATTAGCATTTCGGTGTGTTTTCTTCCACGTTTGTCTTTCACTTCAAATACTTCGAGGACCTGGAAACGAAAAAAAAAATTATTAATGAGCGCCAAAAACATGCGAAAATGAAAAAAACTTACTTTTGCATTGTACAAAACTTTGACTTTTGTGATATCCGGCTCGTAACACAGCACTTTTTCGCCTTCCGTGAATACATCTTTCGGCACTGGGCGCGTCGAAGCCATTTTTCTGTCTTATTTTTGTCTATTTTGTGGATAAAATGCTAAAATTCACGCGAAAAAGTGAAACCGGACGCTTTGTGATGGTAAACAAACAACTGTCACCGTTTGACATTTGAGTGTCGTTGGGCGTCGTTCATTAATGATGTCAAACAATTTTAAAGGATTTTTTACCCCCGCCGTTAAAGTAATTAAAAACTATCAGATTTCGAAGTTTTTCGAATTGACGATCAAAAAGTTTAATTTTCAATGGAAGTTCATGAATTAAAATTAAAAGATTTGTGGTTTTTCGAAATTTATTTTAAACATTTTGATTTTTGTTCCATTAGAAAATTCAATAAAAAGTAATAAATTTTATCAAAAAGGAAAAACTATTTTTATTTAATTTTTCATTTGAACTCGAAGATTTTTTTTTCTCTAAAAATATTTTTCATCTAATTACTGCATTTCATATTTAGAATTTAATTTAAAAAGGGAATATTTAATTTTAACCTCAAAACAATAGAACCGACACCCAACAAATATCGTTTTCCCCGCCAATAGTACAAATGCAACAAATCGATTTATCGCTTCAACTGTCTGCAGCCCATGAACATTTCGAAGTCCTCGAGGTACTTCCAATTAAAGATATCTGATTTTTTTCTTGAAACTACAATAAAGCATGCAATGCTGATTATGGTGCAAAAAGGTTTTCTAAATGGAAGCATCTCCGAGATATCCACGCGAAGACAAAATCTTCCGAACCATGCTTTTCAAAAATAAGCACAAAAATATTATAGCTGCTTAAGAATCAAGTCCTTAATAATAAAAATATGATCAATATATGATAATGTACCACTCATATATTACGACATTGTGATGCATTTAGTACCCATGTATCATCCCCGTGTGACGGTCGAGTTCCAATAGCATATTTATATAATAAAAAAATATAATATAATTGTAAAAAGTTTGTAACGAAGTTTCGGGTTCTTTTCAGGGATTCGTGGGAAAGTGAATGAAAAATGCCACGTTCTCTTTTAAACTCGTCCGCTTTATTTGAAGTCCCAGCCTCAAGTGACTCGACTTGCATGCGCAAGTATCGCATTACCTCCTCGGTGCAACAAGGTGCCATCTCCTGTCCCATTTGAGATGCCATTTGTTTAAAATATTATAATATTTTATTCCTCTAATGGGTTGAATGTGTTTCTTCTGCTACCGCTGTCATTGCTCTATCTCCTGCACTTCGATACCAAGCGGATCTTTTTTGCTCCCCATAATATTATTTTTTGCCTTGAAAAAAGTATATCATGCTAAGCTTCGAATAAATAAGAGATTTGGTTTAATTAAGAAAAAAATTGAATAAAGATCATCGTATTTTCATATTTACCCCCTTTGTCAAAGATAGAAATTTACTCTGCCCCAACCTCCCCCTTAATTTCCGAAGACATGAATGAACAACGCCTTTACTTCAAACGTCACTTCATCATGATTCATTGATGAAAAAGTAGAAAAATAGTCAAGAGATAAGAAATTCTGTAAAAATTCGTCATTAAATCCGTGCCAGAGTTCCTTTTATTGCTGTCCCAGTAGTTTATTGTTGTTCATCGAAGCATTTATCATTGAAAATTTTTCTGATTTCATTGAAAATCGTTAAAATACCTCGAAACTAGCGAAACTTTTACTTGCAAGTAAGTGCAATAAATTGTTTTAGGTCACCGCCCTTGCATTTCTCATGTAATTTTTCTGTTATCTCTCCTTGCTTCAGTTGTTCAAAGTCTACGGAGAAAGGGAGTGTCTGTGCTTAAAGATGTGGAAAGCAACGGCAGGCCATCAAATTAACGTGCAATCCAACGAAGAAACTGACGACTGGGAAACGGATCCCGATTTCGTGAACGAAATAAACGAAGAAGAGCAGCGATATGGAAAAGGAGGCAAAACTGCCGGCGCCATAAACATGGACCAGCTTCGTGAGGAAACGGAAAAAGCGGATGCGGACAAGAAAAAACGCGAATACGAGCAAGGACCGAAGGCATCTCTCGGTTATGGGGGCAAATTTGGCGTGCAAAAGGACAGAATGGACAAATCCGCTGTCGGGCACGACTACATTGGGAAAGTTGAGAAACACGAGTCACAAAAAGATTATAAAACTGGCTTCGGCGGGCAATTTGGGGTGCAAAAAGATCGCGTTGACAAATCAGCAGCAGGTTTCGATCACATCGAAAAAGTGGAAAAGCACGAAAGTCAAAAAGATTACAAAGCAGGGTTCGGTGGGCAGTTCGGAGTGCAGAAGGATCGTGTCGATAAATCCGCCGTCGGATGGGATCACGTTGAAAAAGTCGAAAAACATGAAAGTCAAAAGGATTACAAGACCGGTTTTGGTGGAAAATTCGGCGTTCAAAAGGATCGCATGGACAAATCTGCCGTCGGATTTCAAGATTTGCCAGAAAAACCCGGAAACAATTATGCCAAAACTAAGCCAGATATCGCCGGAGCGAAGCCATCGAACATCCGAGCACGTTTCGAGAACTTTGCGGTGCAAGCGGAGGAAGACGCACGCAAAAGAGCAGAAGAACAAAAGAAACTTCGTGCGGAAAAGGATAAATTAGACAAAGAAGCAGCCTCGAAACAGTTTGTCGCGCCCGAAAATGAGCCCGCAAAGCACACAGAACGCAAAGGACCTGTCGACACAGGTCGCACCGGAGGAATTGGAAATGCCATTAGTGCTTTCAATCAACCAAAAGAGCCTGCCGTCATCAAACGAGACCCCATTATCATCCCCAAAGCGGCTCCCGTGCAAGAAACAAAGGAAGAACCGAAGCCCGAGCCACCAAAAGTCACACCCCAGCCCATGCAAGAAACGAAAAAACCCGAAGTTGTACCGCAAGAAGACCCCAAACCGGTCCAGGCGCCTCCGCCAGATGTTATTCCAGCTGCCCAACCGACAGAATATCTCAAAGCTTCGGAATGCCAATCGACGCCAGTACCAGAAGTCGTGCCCGAAGAACCAACGTACGGCAATATTGGTCATCAGGAGGAGGAAAACTTGTACGGAAACGCGGAAATGATAAATCAAGTCGCTCAAGAAAGTGCTCAGGAAACACAGGAACAGGAAGAGGAAATTGTTTTGAATCCGGATGACACAGGTATTACGGCAATCGCATTGTATGACTATCAGGCAGCAGCTGAGGATGAAATTTCGTTCGATCCTGATGACAGAATCACGCACATTGATATGGTAAGTTATTCAAATTTTTATTTTCAAAGTCAAAAAATTATGAAAAAAATATTTTTTTAGATCGATGAAGGTTGGTGGCGTGGTCTTTGTGCCAAAACGCAGCAGTATGGATTGTTCCCGGCGAATTACGTGCAATTAGAGGAAAAATAAACAAAAAAAAAGTCGCAAATGAACTAATCAATCGTATCGTTTAACCCCCAATTAATACAATTAATCGATAATTTTTATAATTTCTTCCATACTAAAAAAAAATTGAAGGACTGACAAGGATTTGACGAACGAAATGTCCGGAAATTGTATTATGACTTAAAAATAGGTAAAATAGGAGACAAAAAAATATTAAAAGAGAATAACATGCAATGTTACAATTTAATTAGTATTATATTGAAAGTTGTATCCCTTTAGCGATATTTTTTATAATAAAAATAATGAAAAAAAAAACTGAAATAATTTTTTTCAAGTTCAAAGATCAATAATTACAATTGTGTGAATTATGAAAATTTTTTGAGTTGTTTTTTTGTTTTAAATTTTTTTTTTTATATACAGAAAAAAGTCGTTGCTTTATTTTTTTATGCATTGTTTTTTTTTTCATTTTTTTAAATTTCTTTCTCCTTAATAATTTTTTTCTTAGTTGACATTTTTTTTACCCTTTTTTACTTTCAGATTGCAACAGGTTACAAAAATTATTTCTAAATAATGTTAAATAATATTTCTTTGACTTTCTTTGAATAAAGATTACGGGTAAAAAGTCACATTTGGGTAATTTTGAAAAAAAAATAAGCGCCAAAGTCAACAAGTTGTAAGTTAAATTTTGGAAAATAATGAGAAAAAAAAGTTTTTTAAGCCATTAAATTTAATTTTTTTCACTTTATGTCTTTATGACTTTAAGTTTTTGATATTTTTAGTGATCAAATTGATTTTTTTTTCTAAAATTTCAATTTTGGGAAATTTATTTCGATTTTTTTTTTAATTTTAAGCTCAAATTTAAAGACAACAAAACAAAAATTATTATAAAAAAAAACAAATTTGTATTATTATTTTTTATCCTTCATTGTTAAATAATAAATTTTCTTGAAAACCCTTAGTGATTTTTTTTTGTTCATCTTCAATCTTGATTAAAAAATTGTTAAGTACCTAATATGTAATTTATTACAAAGTTCATTGTGTTCTCAGAAATTTACAAAAAAATAAATTTGTCACATAATAAGATCGTAAAATTTTTGTTACCGGAACACACACATAAAATATCTCCAGAATAATTCTGTGAATTGAATAACAATTAACGTTTTTATATGTGCAGGACAGGTAAATAGGAGAGACTTCACTCTCTCTCTTCGCTTACCTGTGTGAAAGACGAATATTTATATTTTATTCTGACTCTAGTTGTCGTGCCTTGCAGACTTAGTATTAAAAAAATATTTAAAAAGTAAATATATAAAAAAAAAATTATTATTTAATTTGTGAGATTATGGCGGATGCAGATAAAAGACTAAAAAACGTCCTGCATCCGCCTTCAAATAAAACAAATAAAATTGAAGTTTTCGAATTGAATATTATGAAAGAAAAGTGAAATTGATGTAAAAATTATTTTTTGGAATTCAATTAAAAAAAAAACTTAAAGTTAATGTTTGAATTAAATTAATAGTGAAAATTAAATAAAAATTATTTTAAAATGTAAACTGTAAAAACAGGTAAAAAAATAATATAATGTGACAGTTTAAAAATCATTTTATTAAATACATGCTCTTAATTTTTTAATTTCAGGGCATCATTAAAAACTGTTACAAAATATTACAAATACCTACTTGCTATGGAAAAAAATGTGTTTCAGCTTTTCAAAAAAAAAAATCTCCAAGACTCTACTTTTTATTGTTTAAACGAATACAAAAAAAAAATTGTGAGTTGAAAATTTAATTTATTTATTTGAAATATATAACAAATTTTTTTCTTAATGAAACTCAATAGTTTAGAATAAAAAAAAAATAAAAAATAGTATTTTTTTAATACTAAATGACAAATGTTAAACAATTCTTAACCTTCGATTAATATTGGTGTTAATTTTATGGGTAGTTTTTAATATTTTATAATAAATTTCTAATTTTTTCACAAACTATTTATTTGACCATTTAATTACATTTTAGAACAAATATATTTTTATTTTTTTCAATATTTTTTTTTTATTTAAAAAAAAATTGACAAAACTATTGAGTTTTATTTGAAGCGACCTATATAACTTTTAATAACTTTGCTTTGAAAGTACATACGTATTTTTTTTTTAATTGACATTTAAATTACATTTTAGATGTGCGCAGGAATAACAGGAATCATGACAGGAATTGGTACTTTAGATAGTTATCGCTCTTACTCGTCTTATGCTGTTTAAAAGAAAACGAGGGTCATCACCAAAAAACAACATCAAGGGGTCATTCATACTTGCTTGTCTTCAATTATAACGATTTTATATAACTTTGTTAACTACACTTTTCTTAAATTTCATGACTAAGAGATGACGACTAAAAAGTAGGTGTTTATCACAAATCTTCATGAAATTATGGTACATATAACTTAAAAAATAACTTTGGTATCTAACAATAACTTTTTGCTTAGAACTCTTCAAGAACAATCCTGAGAGTTCGGATATTGAAGCATCGGTAGTTAAATGGTATAAATGAAGGAAAAGTGTCACCTGAAATCATTGTTATTTAATGCTCGAAGACCATAAATATCAATAATGTAACAACTGTGAATTTAAGGGGATTACTTAAAAATCACAGTTATCAAAGTTTTTACGTCTTCTTCTGACGGAATCGGTTAACCACTATTAAGTTAAAACACTTTTGATTGTTTAAGAAAAACACTTTTTATTTTTACTTCAACATAAGTTTTACACAGTTTCACTTAATAAGGTTTGAACACAACTAAAACTCCCTCCGCGTGTTTTGGAGTTTATATTCCAAAAACTTAACGAAAGTTTTTGCAACAACGTTGCCGTTGTTGACAAATTCCTTCATTACTTTTTTGGAATAGTTATTAAAAAGTCGTAAAAATGTTTATTGCTCATCGATACGCAATGATCGACAAGGCGCTAAACACTTTTACGACCGGAAGGCCGAAAAAAGTCATGAAATTGAACCAACTTGTATGTGACGAATGCCGTGCAATTGATTTCTAATCGTCGTCGCCTGATCTTGAGCTGTAGTGTGACTCACGGCACACTACAGGCCATTGCTCTAGTAAGAGCGCAAATACGTGCCGTTACCTTCTGACGTTTGATCCGGTAGAAAAATTCGACTAAGTGCGTCTGCCACGTAATTTTCTTTTCTTTAATTTTTTTTAGAATAAATGGACTTGAGAAATTTGGCATCTTTAGTGGACAAATATTAATAAATGCGTCTTTCAGTCGTTCTTAAGCATGTTGATGTTCCTCTGTCCAGACAAATTTTGTTCCATTTGTATTTAATGCTCGTACCTTTCCTCACCAGTGTAGTAAATGGCGCTTCTAATGGGATTAATTAGAAGGCGTACTTACCAAGTTTTAACGTCTACTCTGACGGAGTCGAACACTTGTAAAAATAAAACACTTTTGTTAATATGTTAAAAAAATATTTATTGTTTTCACTTTATTGTTTCACTTTAACTTTTTTAACATATATTTTAAATGTTTTATTAATCTATGTTTAAACACAACTCACTATTCTTTCGCGTATTCGCGGTTTATATTCCAAAAACTTAACGAAAGTGTTTGCAACAATGTTTCCATTGTTGACAAAGACTTCCATTACATTTAAGGAAAGTCGTAAAAGTGTATCATGACTTATCGATACGCAATGATCGACAAGGCGCTCAACACTTTTACGACCGGAAACCCGAAATCGGACCACGTTGTACGCGACAAGTAAAGACAATTGTTTTGCAATTGTCGTAACCTGATCTTGAAACTGTAGTGTGACTCACGGGACA
The DNA here is from genome assembly GCF_036172545.1 of Culicoides brevitarsis. Taxonomy (NCBI): domain Eukaryota; kingdom Metazoa; phylum Arthropoda; class Insecta; order Diptera; family Ceratopogonidae; genus Culicoides; species Culicoides brevitarsis. Next base: position 28,028,300 of record NC_087085.1, on the reverse strand, counting down.
CTACATCCTTACGTGATAAGCAAATAAAGTTTTGCTTTTTAATTGTCGCGGCCCGACTTCGAACTGCAGTGTGACTTAACACACCATATTTTATAACTTCCCTTACTATTTTCAATATTTATTCCTCGTACCTAACTTTTCTAACAAGGTAGAGTTATAAATAAAAATGAATTCGATGGTGAATGTAATAATGACTGACTAAGAAAACGTGATTTTCATTTCTTAAAAAAAAAATAAATTTAAAAATTTTTTGATAAAAGTGCCTTTTTGTTCAGTTTTCCTTAGCCACGTTACTATTGAAATAAAAAATATAGAAAATAAATGAATAAAATTTAGAAAAATTAAATCAGAAAAAAATAAATTTAAGAAAAGAAATGTTAAAATAATTCCCCAAAATGTAACTTTCAATTAAAAGTAGAAAATATTTTTTTATGTAAAATTAATTAATAAATAAATTTAAAAATCAATTTGAATAAAAAAAAATCTTCAATTATTTTGAAACAAAAAAAAATTCAGACTCAGAAAATTTTCTCTATTAATCAAAAATAAGGCGCCGCTGTAAAATTTACCTTCAAGTAAGTAATCGCTTCAAACTCTAATAAAACTCTTATTTTTTTATTACAAGAATAACTTCTAACACTTTATTTCTTACGTTTTAACACTTATTGCATTGCAAATAATATTCTTTTGTTGCTTTTCATAATTTAATTATAAAATTTATCTCGTTAAGGTTAGACCTCTACTAACAATTAAGTAATTTTTCCGCTAACTTTCACAAGAAAATAGATGATTTTTCGTCTTTGGCATTTTTTTTTTGTAGTTTTGATAATTTTTTTTTTCAATTTTTATAAAATTTTGATAAAAAAAAACGTTTTTTGAGCCAAATCGTAAAAAATAATCATTAATTAACAACTTTTTTTTTGTTTTAGTCTCCGTCATCTTTTGGTATCTCTTTAAATTAATATTTTTTTTGTCATTTTTCCTTGTACTTTATTGCATGTTGTCAATATCCACGGAAGATGTTGGCGCAACTTGCAGCAGAAGTTGAAAGAATATTGTCACTTTATTCATCACCTCCGGATGATATTTGTACTTGACGAAGGGAAAGTAGAAAATGAACCCGGCAAAGATAAACATTGAAGCGTAAAGATATTCAATCTGTGGATTATCCAAAATTGGCCCGACCACGAGATAAACGGAGATGACAAGCACAAAAATCGGTATGAAAAGTGGCACAGTCAACGTTCCTTTGTAATTTTTCCGCTTGTACCGCAAAACTATGAGTGCCAACATGGAGCTGCCATAAAAAATCCACGCCGTGAAGCTGAAAAAGTCAATTAGCGACTCAATTGTGCCATACATGACCATTCCAACGGCAATTATTGAGTGAAAAATCAATCCCGGAGCCGGTGTCAAGCGTTTCACGTGCACATAACTCAAGATATCGAGCAAATGTCCTTCACGCGATGCCGCAAAACACAATCGACCCGCCGCAAAAAGTGTTCCATTGGCACTTCCGAACGTCGAAATAGTGACACTGAGTGGCATGAGCCACGCCATCACCCCTAAAATGCGATTTCCGAAGGTAACAGCTACCGCATCGGATTCTACGATCTCCAAGGGTGACATTGCAGCGAGATATGAGATGTTTATCAGGGCGTAACAGAGTGTCACAAGTGGAATTCCGATGATAATTGATAATGGAAGATTTTTTCCGGGATTTTTGATCTCTTCGGTGACGTAATTCAAGTTATTCCATCCGTCGTAGGCCCATAACCCGGTATAAAAAGCACTTGCAAGTGCCCCAATGCTTGGGGTTGGCTCACTAAATGCCCCTTGCAAGTGTTTATTGACACCGCCCGTGATAAGTTTGTATCCGCCGCCACAAATGATGATCAAAACTGCCACAAGTTTCGCTGCCGTGAAGATATTTTGCACCAACATGCCCAAATTCACGCTGTAACAATTCACGAGCAAGATGCAAATGATCACGAGAAATGCCACACACTTGATTATCACCATCGGAGCATCGCACTCGCCCACAAATGGCTGTACGGCATACGTGGCAAAGGATAAACAGATGATTGCGAGTTGGGCGGGCTTTAGAACCAACGTTGAGACCCAGGAAAAGAGAAATGCGAGCAACGGTCCGAACGCTTCCATGAAATAAGCCCATTCTGCACCGCTTGAGGGGTTATTTGTACCGAGTTCAGCATACGCAAGGGCTCCAAGTAGAGATAAAATGCCACATGCAACCCAAATTATGAAACTCACGCCAATGGAACCCGTTCGTAGAAGCAATCCGCTTGGCGATACGAAAATCCCGGAACCAATCATCGTTCCTGCAAACGAAAAAAGGTAAAAATATCGATTTAATGAAAGGAAAAGTACAAATTTCCCGTAAATAATTGATAGGTGTGCACGTACCGACAATCAAGGCCACGCCACTGAACAACCCGAGTCTCCGTTTCAAGTGTATCACATTTTGTTGCGATGGTTCGTCCAAAATTTCCTCCTTTTGCCCGTTCGAGGGACCCGCACCGAGACCCACAGTGCCATTCCCGTTCCCATTAAACCCGTCATTCTGTGAAAACTCTTGCGAGTAGCATTTTTGTCGTTGAAACATCGCAGCAAGTGGCGTCACTGTCGTCTATTTCGACAATATTGACACAAAAATTTCACACTCCAACCTTTTCTTCACCACTTTTTTTTCCCGTATTTTGTTATTTTCGTACCAAAATTAATATTTTTAGTCAATCGATCGTTTGTTTGCTTAGCAATTATCTACATTAAAAGCTGAATTAATGCGCGTGAAGTGAAAAAAAATTAAATTGAAATGCTGCTGCTGTTTTTTTCTGCGACTTGCTCAACACACGACCGTAGGTAAAATGAGAAATTCTGATGCTCTTTAAGGTTGTTGGAAGAAAAAATATCTCATAGTTGTGATAAATATGGATAAATATAATTATAAAGCATGCGCAAGATTGAAGCGGTTTTTTGAAATTTCTCTCGCGCGCTCCCTGTGTTTATACTTTTTCGGATCTCTCCCGCTCTCATGATGGCAACAATGTGAATGAAGCATGGTGATGACGTGAAACGTGTCAAAATTTGAGGAAAATTTTTGAGAGCAATGGAAATTTATGATAAATAAACAAAATTTAAAGTGTGATGGAGATGGCTGGTATTTTATAAAAAAATTAATGAAAAAGTTTTAGAATTTAATTAAGAAATAAGTACAAGTCGTCTCCATCCACGTCATTCATAGAAGTATCGATTTTCATTCATGAAATCGAACGCTCTGTACTTACTATGAAAATTTGAAAGAATTGACCGAAATTGTCACAAACATGTCTAATAAAATTATTCTTGATGTTTTTAAGTTTTGTTATAGGGTACTAGGAAGCTGTATGATTATCCACAAGCAAATTGATATAACTTTTCTTGTTGATTTCGTTTTATTATTATTATTAATAGTTATATTTAAACGTTCACTGATTTGGTTCACATACTTATCAGGATAGTTTTAGCTTTGGGTTTCAGCAATGGCATCATTGGGTCAGCCGTGCCACTTCAGTATATGATTCTCAAGAAGTGGCACAGCTGACAATTTTTCAATTTTCTTATAATTCTATTTCAATTTCACCTTCAATTTATCTTAACTTAACTTAACTATTATCTATCTTAAAACTTCAGTATCTCATTCCTCATCTCACGTTTTGTCATTTCAATGCCTTTCTTTCATTCTTATTTTCTAAATTTCATCATTTTCCATATTTCATTTTCACTTCAATTTTCCTTTTCTTTTTCAATTTTTTCTTTATTCATTCTTTTGTGTTTCTTCTCTTTTTTCCCTTTTTTTCATTATTCATTTTCTCTTATAACACTCCTTTTGGATATGACCCGATCTTCCGCACAGATAACACGACCTTTTCTTTCTTCTGTTCAATAACACTCGGAGGTCCTCTCCTGGGCGGAAATCCATTTTGTTTCGTTTATTTGCGCTTCTGTTGTTGTTATTGTTGTAAAAATAATACCAGTAGACCAGTAGTAGTTCTTGTGTTGCAAAGGACAGTGCAACATATTCTGATTTGCAAGTGGAAAGGGCTTAGTTTGTTTCTTAGATGTCCATGAAATGGGTCTTTTTATCAAATATTCCGGGAGCAGACTATTCTTGGCTTTGTCTATTCATTTTAAGGATGTTAAAAAATTTTTTGTCTGTCACGGACTGTTTGATTTTTTAGCAAGTTTAATAGATTGGTAGCGTAGTAAAACATATCCTTGCCAGCCCGAATTTTACAGGCGAAGAAGTAAGGCTGGCTCCACAGTCCACACTAAATAACCATAATCAAGGATTGATCGGACAAGAGACATACAAAGATATGGTTCTGTGAGGAACTTGTAAAGCGTAATGTTCGTATGTCTATCCAGCATACGTGTTATAAAAAAAACTTTCTTGGTGATTTTTATCATGTCAAGGTCCACGTAAAGGTTCAAGCGAAGCTTTTCTTCGATTATGATGCCTAAATATTTCATTGGTATATTTTCCATTACTCCTTTTGATTCTTTAATATTTTTTCCCAATTCTCATCAGTTTCATCTAACTATAAAAATATTTTTTCAAAATTTAAATTTTATCAGTTCAGAACCACAATTTTGGAACCATTTTAAATTCAACGTCCTCAGCATTCATTTAAAACTTCATTTGCTTAATTTCGACATCTGGAACAAAAATTACAACTTTATGGTTAATTTTTTTTTTATTTTGCTTGAATTTATCGCACGTTGAACGAAACTTTGGTTTTTAAATTATTTTAGATTGACCAAAAAAATATGACCAAATATCACGAAAACATATTTTCAGAAAAAATTAAAAAAAATAGCATTTTTGGTCAATTCTTTCAAATATTTACACACAAAATAAACTGTCAAACGAAATCAGCTGTGCGCACGTTCATTGGCTAATATTTCATTCGTCTCCGCAATTTCAACCAATCACAAAAAACTGCGATATTTACTTTTTAGTGTCGTGTTTTTCGTCGTCAGTCTAACAGAGAAAGTTTCGTCATCATCACAAAATCGAACGAAAAGACGTTCTTAAATCTCAAATTATCGACTGAGAACCGGCGATTACTGAAGAACAATGTCTCGAAATTCATTAAAATAAAAAGTCAGTAGTTCATAAAGACAAAAAACCATCGAAATTTTGCTGTAAATTTGTTTCGAATTATGTAAGTTTTATAATTTCATGTTTTTTCCCTCATAAATATCAAAAAATTAGCATAAATTTTATTGTTTTGTGATTATTTTGCATCGCAATACGCCCATTTGGCGAGTCAATGCACGACATTTCGGGTTGCTTCTTCTTCAAGGCTGCGATTTGCCGTTCGGCGAGTCAAAAAGGAGAATCAAATTTTATTTACATTTAATTGAATAACAAGTCATGGTTTAGAGTTGTGTGTTTTTTCAATAGCAAGTTGCTTGACGGTTGTCTGTCTGTTTAGTCAAGTGTTTTAAATTTGCAAAAAAACATGAGAGAAACTTGAAAACTTTGTATTTTTATTAAATGAAGTAAATTTAAAAGAGAATTTTGATTGAAAAATTTGCCGTTATTTCTATTAAAAAAGAATTTTTAAGTTTTTTCCTTAATTTTTAACCGAAACTTAATTTTTTAAAAATTTGAGTAAATTTTTTAAATAAAAATATTTTTTAAAAATTATTTTAATTTAAATTATTTGAAATTTATTTAAAAATTTTAATAAAAAATATTTTTTAAGATAAAAAAAATTCTTGAACGATTTTCTTATTAAAAATCTTATTTGAAAAAAAATAAATTCTAATAAGTTTTTTTAAATTAGTTTTGCAGACGTTCCAATATGAAAAATTCATGAAATTACAAAATAATTTTTAAAAATTTATAGAAATTTTTTTCCAAATTTAATAAAAAAAAAATTTATCAAAAAATTAAATTTTTAAGCCCCAAAACTGATAAAAACCGAAAATTTACATGTTAAAATTGATAAAGCCTCTATTTCAAGTTTTACATTTCAAGCAAATGACGATAAAATGCAGTCTCGTTACAAACAAACAACTAAGCATTTTCATGTTTACTCAGAAAATCTCACACTGCGGTTTTTACATGCACATAAAGTCATTACTAATAGGCTGTCCATTGATAAAAATTATATTTTTTATAAAAATTCAGTCTGTAACATGAAGAGACAGCTTTTTCAAGAACAAGTATTGTGTGTAGTAAGTTGTAATTAACAAACAGTCTGCCTTTTTATTACGATATCGTCTCGTTTACATTACGAGTCGCACTTAAATGAGGAATAGTTGTGTGTCGGTCTCATTCTAACAAGAAAAAAATGTAAATAATTTTTTTACTCTGAAATTTGTGTTTTTGGTACTTCCCAACCGAAGATTTAATAAAAAAAAATGTTTTTTCTTTCAGATCTCGAAGTAATTTCGTCGCAATTGGCGAATTAAGCTGTTATCGTTATCATTAAATAATTTAATCCGTAATAAAATGTCCGTCAACAATGACAACAACAATCCACGTCGTCACAACAATGAGTCATCAGCAGATTTGGGTCCAGCTGCGGTAGCGGCAGCATCTCCTGCTATTGACACATCCTCCACGGAACAACTCGACACATATTTTTCCGATGAAAAAGTGATAATTCCGTCAACTGATAACGTGAGTATTCGATTTTTATCAATTAAGGCGATTAAATACGTAACAAGTCATTCACCTTTTTTTCTTGTTTTTTTCCATTTCAATAGGATGCATTCAGTTTTCGGAAGTTGTGGGCATTTACGGGACCAGGATTTTTGATGTCAATCGCGTATTTGGATCCGGGAAATATTGAGTCGGATTTGCAGCAAGGTGTGGTGGCGCGATATAAATTGCTGTGGGTGCTGATGACAGCGACAATTTTGGGTTTGATCATGCAAAGGTTGTCAGCGAGACTGGGAGTTGTGACGGGACATCATTTGGCGGAGATGTGTTACAGAGAATATCGAGCGGTGCCACGGTTGTTGCTGTGGATTATGATTGAAATTGCGATTATTGGATCAGATATGTAAGAATTTTAAAATTTTATGGGTGACTTAAGGAGAAAAATTTTAAGTTTTACTGCTGATGAGTCAAATTTTCAAAATTTTTATTGAAATTCATTTTTTGAGCTGAAAAGGCAAAAAAAAATGTTTTTTTTTTGAATTTAACGAAATTCCAATTTTGTCAAAAATTGAAAGAAATAAGTAAAAATAAATTTTTAAATTTTTTCTAGATTTTTTTTAAAAATCATAAACATTTTAGTTTTCATCAAAATGGTTCAAAAATTAACCTGAACTCAACATAAAAAAATAATTTTCTGTTAAAATTGAGAAAAAAAATTAAAAAAAAATTTTTTTTTATTTAAAAAAATATATTTTGGCAATTTTTTATTTGAATTTCTTCAATTCAAAGTTAAATTTAAAATTATTTATATTAAAATTTTCAAAAAGAAATTTTTGTCAAAAATCTTAAAAATTTTGAGTGATCAAAGACTCAATTTCACTTTTTGAGAATTAAAAATTAATTTTTTATGTTTTTTTTTATCGATTTTGAGATAATTTAATGTAAATAGATTTTTGAACGCTCAAAATTTAAAAAAAAACATAAAAAAAATTTTTAAAATTTAAAAAAATAAATTTTCAATTTTTTTTAATTATTTCAAGAAATTTTTGACTCAGTAAAAATTGAAATATTTTTTCAATTAAAACTGAAATTTAACTCAAAAAATTAAATTTTAACTCATTTTTTTTTTACCTCATCAGGCAAGAAGTCATTGGAACCTCCATCGCCATCTACCTTCTCTCCGCAAAACGGATCCCTTTGTACATTGGAGTCATGATTACCGTTTTCGACACTTTTACGTTCCTATTTCTCGACAAATACGGTCTACGGAAGCTGGAATTCTTCTTTGGACTGCTAATTACCATCATGGCTGTGACCTTTGGCTACGAATTTGGCGTTGCAAAGCCCGAAATCGGTGAAATGGCAACCGGCATGATCATTCCATGGTGCAAGGATTGCGATCATCGTGCTTTATTACAAGCTGTTGGGATCGTTGGAGCAGTTATCATGCCTCATAATTTGTATTTGCACTCAGCTTTGGTCAAAGTAAGTTGAAATTAGCTCTTCAAATATTTGTTTTAATTTTTTTTTTGTTTTTTAGTCACGAGATATTGACCGAAAAGACAGCTCAAAGGTGCGGGAAGCGAATTTTTACTTTTTTATCGAAGCGTGTGTGGCACTTTTTGTGTCGTTTGTCATCAATGTGTGTGTTGTGGCGGTTTTTGCGCACGGTTTGTTCGGGAAACAGAATAAGGATATCGTAAGTGATGGATTTTTATGTCTTAAAAGCAAATTTTAAGCCATTTTTTTGTAGAATTTAATGTGTCAAAACAGCACAAGTTCCGTAATTCATCAAGATTTGAACAACACCTTCCCCTACAACTCGGACCTCGTCGATGCGGATCTCTACAAAGGCGGCATCTTCCTCGGATGTGCTTTTGGCGCCGCAGCAATGTACATTTGGGCAGTTGGCATTTTCGCAGCCGGTCAAAGTAGCACGATGACGGGAACGTATGCCGGTCAATTCGCCATGGAGGGATTTTTGAATCTGCAATGGGCTCGATGGCAACGAGTGTTGGTTACGCGACTAATTGCTGTCGTTCCGACATTTTTTGTTGCCTTTTACAGCAATATTAACGACTTGACGGGCATGAATGACACGTTAAATGCTGTGATGGCGCTTCAATTGCCGTTCGCGACAATTCCGTGTGTCGCCTTCACGTCGAATCGACGAATTATGGGCGAATTTGTGAATGGACTCGCCAATAAAGTCATATCAATTGTGCTGAGTGTCCTTGTTATCACGATAAATTTGTATTTTGTTACAAATACGGTGATGGCGTTGCAGTTGAATGGGTGGTGGATCACTGTAGTTGGTAAAAATTCATTAAAAAAATTTTTTTTCAACAAAAAATGACTTAAAAAAATTATTTTTAGTACTTTTTGCTATTGCATACATCATGTTCAACTTCTACCTTGTCATCCACATGGCTGTTGGAATGGGCAACGAACGTTTAGCCTCACATCCTGTAAGAAAATTGCCATTTTTACGTCGATTTCATCTAAATTTCAATTATTTTTTAGCTCGTCCGTAAATTTGTGACGCCCCCGCAGCAAGATTTTGATTCCCCCTCATCGTATGCCAGGTAAGAAGCCGCTTTTTGTGCATTTTTGTCCAAAAAATTGTTGGTATTTGGTAAATTTCTGCTAATGCTCGTTGGTTCTTGGTTGCTTTTCATGTAAAAAATGCATTTTTTCCCATTCCAACCACTTTTGACTCTCTCAAAATGCTTTTCTAATACAAAAATCAAAATTTTCACAGATTAAATTCATCATATGACATGCAAAGAACTTACTGTACCACAACATGACAATCATCTCGACAATATTTTTACTCCGCAATTCCACAAGATGTAGTTTCGTAGTACACATAGTCCATACTTAATGAAAAAAAGGGAAAAATTCCTTTAAAAAAAATAAAAAATTGTGATAGATAAACATTGGATTCAAAAAAATAAATATATTGCAGGGTGCCATTCCGTTAAATAGCGAAAAAATTAGATTTTAATAGAAAATTTGTGATATTTCTGTACTTTTGACTAGAATAGAGTACTTACTTTCACAGAAAAAAGCGTCACGTTGTAAATAAATGACTTAAATGTGGGTAAATGGGCACTTGCGGGTCTTGAAACTTGAAAATTAATCAAAGATTTTATAAAATTAGGAACAATCACGCAATGACAAGGGTCGATTGAGACCCTAATTGAAGCATTTCCTCGAAACTAAGTCTCTCTTGATGAACCTCTCTTAGTTTTTGTTCGTTTTTTTGTTAAAGTTTTATCATGAATTTATGTTTATCTTTACTAATTTATAAGAAAATGTACTTTAAACACTTTATAAATATTTAATAAGAAAAAAATTTGAATGATAAAAATTTTTTTGACAATAAAAATGCTTGTTTGTGTCCAAAATTTGTAGTTTCCTTGTACAGAATGTTAATTAAATGATAAAAAAAATTTCGTAAGTAATGCATGTTCTTCACTTAACAACTTTATTTTTAATTTAATAACCAAACACTTTACTTAGGGTTAATTGGCATGAAAATGAAATGTGTCACTTGTAGAAATTTTATTACTGAACTCATTAGAACTAACAATTGCTTGATGGAAGTTTTAAAAAGGTAAGATTTTTCTCAATTTTCTATTTAAAAATTCTTTTAAGCCTGAAAAATAAATTTATTTTTATAAAATTTTTATTTATTCTCTTTTTCGTTGCAGAATTGAGTCGTAATTAAAATAAGTTGTTCTCCAGGAGTTTCGAATAAATTTTAAATATTCTTTATTACTGTTTAGAAGATATATTTACTTATCATCAAATTTTGTTAAAAAAATAAGTTGTAAAAATTCAGATTTTTATAATAAAAATGCCAAATAAAATTTGGAATTATAAAATTGAGTTTTTAATAATTTAATAATATTAAGTATTTTTTATTTGAGTATTCTATTTTTTTTTTAATTTATTTTTTTTTTTTTAACTTAGCTTAACTTTTTAACTTTTGGAGCAAAATAAAATAAAAAGTTGAAAATTTCATCAAAATTGACCGTTTTTTGGCCTTTTTCCATATTTTTTCAAGAAATTTTCAAAAATTTTTTAAATTTTTTCGATTTTCAAGAATTTTTGTATTAAAAAACGAAATTTAACATAAATTTTCTTCATAAAAATTTAAAAAAAATTTTTTTTTTGTTTTTTGACACTTATTTTAAGATCAATTTTTAATTTTCGAACCTTGATATTTTTACCATTAAAACAACTAAAATATTTATTACCGATCAAAAATTTTTTAAATTTTGTCATTTTGAATGAAAAAGTATATCAAAACTTTTTTTTATTTTGAAAAAAGTCTTTTGGGACAAAAACATCGAAAAAAAATTAGAACGGCGTAAAATTTATGATAAAAAATTAAATCAATTTAAAAAAATTATTATAGGCATGTATTTAATTTAACCAAAGAAAAAATAAAAATAACATCATAGACAAGGAATTTCACATTTTGCTTAAAGTTTGAGTTGAAAAGGAAGCATTTTGAATTTTTTAGGGCGAAAATTCAATGATCAATGAAAAATCTGGACGTCGAACATATGCTAAAAATTTACCCTTGAAATTATTGGACGTCAAATATTTAAAACAGATTATTAATTGATGTCGTTCTATTTGTTCAAATGAAAATTTATTTGCACAAACACTCAAAAAAAAAAAAAATAGACGCAAGTTCGCAATAACAACTTGGAGACTAAATTTCAAATAAAAACCAGAATAAAAATTTAAGAAAAATTCAGTTTCGGTCTAATTGCCTCTTCAAAGTGTTTGAAAGATGAAAATATTTTGTGAGTATATTTAAAAGTTTAACTTTGAACTTAATTTTTGACCCTTTTTTTCATCTAGTCGTTTCATTGATCGCCGTCTTGACGATTTTCACACAACTTAAGGATGCCGACGCCTGGTTGCTGCCATGTGACGAAACAATCGAATTAAAAGCTGGCGACAACATTACCTTAAAATCTCCCAACAATCCAGTTGGTTCTGCTGGCTCCTTGTGTCGCTACAAAATAAAAGCTCCTCAGGGATTTACGATAACAGCGACTTGCAAATTGAAGATTCATCAGGTACGGTCAAGAATTTATTTTAAAAATTTTATTTTTTTTTTTTGACAAATTCGCAGCACGACAACGGAAAATGTTCGAGTGAATCTTTTCATGTGATGAAAAATGGAAGCACGGATTTGTTGGGAAGTGAAATAATTTGTGGCAAGGGAAAAATTACTCGCACAAGTCGATTTAACGAATTGACACTTGTTTACAAATCGGAAATTAATTCTGGAAAATTTTCTTGTTCAATTACGACGAATTGTGATTGCGGATGGAGTGTTAAGGTAAATTAATTTAATTTAAAAAATATTTTTTTTAAAGAAATTTATTTTCAGAGCAAAGTAGTGAATGGAGAAATTGCCGAAGTGAACGAATTCATCTCGATGGCTGGCATTGTAGATCTAAAATTTCGATCTGTTGAATGTGGCGGTGGCATTATCTCGCCTTTTTACGTACTTTCAGCTGCCCATTGTTTTTCTCACATCTACCCGGAGCACATTGGGGTACTTGTCGGTGATCACGATCATTCTATTGGACAAGAAACCACATTTGCCGCTCTTTATCTCGTTCAGGAAATCATAAAACATGAAAATTTCAATCCCCAAACCGATGAAAATGACATCGCACTCGTCAAGACAAAGACTGAAATCAAGTTCAACATCGCCGTTGGACCAGCATGTCTTCCTTACGTATTTCCCGAGGACCATTTCGACAACAATTTCGTGTTGGAAGCTGCTGGATGGGGCACCACGTCATTCATGGGCCAAGTATCGAGTGTTTTACGAACTGTTGATTTGAATACGATGAATTACGAAACTTGCAATGAAATTTGGCAGAATATAAAGACGTTGACACCGAGAAATGTCACAGCGAAACAATTGTGTACATTCACTGAGGGACAAGATACGTGCAAGGGTGACAGTGGTGGCAATTTGTATTATCGGAATAATAAGCTTTATACCATTTTGATTGTTAGTTTTGGCAAAGGGTGTGCGAATCAGAATCCAGCGGTCAATACAAAAATTTCCGCTTACTTGTCGTGGATTGAGGAAAATGCAAAGGATGCGTTTTTCTGTAAAGCATAATAAAATAAAGAGTTATTTTTTTGTTAATTAATATGCAACTAAATTAAAATTTATTTTCAAAAAAAATAAATAAATAAATAAATTTTTATTCGTATTTTACCATATTTTTTTTTCTCAAAAATATTTTTATAAAAAAAATTAAGTTATTTCTCAAAATTTTTTTATGATAGTTTTTTATGAAATTATTATTTTTTAATTTAGGCCGCTCCATTTTTTTTAAACTTTTTGTTCCATTTTCAAAAGTCGAAAATCCAATGAGGCAAAATAAAAAAAAAAAGTTAAAAATTCCATTAAAAAATTACCGGTTTTCGGTCGTTTTTTAAAAATATTTTAAATTTTCAAAATTTTTGTATGAAAAATTGATTTTTTTATCATGAATTCTCTTATTTAAAAATATTTTTAAAAAAATTTTTAAATAAGTCATCAATTGTGTCTTGAAGTGGCTAGTTTGGTCTTACTTATGTCATCAATCAATCAAAAATTGATACAAATATTTATTCAAATGAAATTTATTTTATCAAATGTTTGAGAAAAAAACGTCAATTGCTCAAAAACACTAAATTTCATTAAAATTCTAATGTATTGCATCAGTTTTTCGCCAGTTGTCTTGAGTGTTGGAAGTAATAATAATTACGAAATTTAATTATTTAAAGCAACAAAAATGCAAAAAATTTGTAAGTGTCGAAAATTGCATTAATTAAAATTTTTTTTTCATTTTTAATATTTTTGCTTTTTTTGCAGTATTTTTAATATTTACCGGATTGCTCATCTTAGCACAATTATATGACGCAAATGCCTGGTTGCTGCCATGTGACGAAACGATAAACTTAGAAATTGGCAATAAAATCGTTTTAAATTCACCCAACAACCAGCCTGGCACTCCTGGTTCATTTTGTCGCTACCAAATAAAAGCTCCTCAAGGATTCACGATATCAGCGTCGTGTAAATTAAAAATGCAACAAGTAAATTTTCATTCTTAAAATAATTTTTAAAAAATCTCATTAAATTTTATTTTCAGGACAAAAACGGCAAATGCTCAAGCGAATCTTTCTACGTCATGAGCAACGGAGGCACGGATTTGACGGGAAGTGAAATAATTTGTGGCAAAGGAAAATTTATCCGCAAAAGTCGATTTAATGAGTTGACTCTTGCTTACAAATCCGAAAATAATACCGGGAGCTTTTCTTGTTCAATTACGACGAATTGTGATTGCGGATGGAGTGTTAAGGTAAATTAATTTAATTTAAAAAAATATTTTTTTAAAGAATTTTTCTTTGACAGAGCAAAGTAGTTAATGGAGAAATTGCCGAAGTGAACGAATTCATTTCGATGGCTGGAATTGTTGACTTGAAAAAAAGATCTGTCGAATGTGGCGGCGGAATTATCTCACCTTTTCACGTAGTCTCAGCTGCTCATTGTTACTTTGACAGTTTATCCAATCCTTCCAACGTTGCAATTCTCGTCGGGGATCACGATCACTCCATTGGACAAGACACTAAATTTGCCGCCCTTTATTTGGTCGAAAAAATCACAAAACACGAAAATTATCATCCATTGACGCACGTTAACGACATCGCATTGCTAAAAACTTCAAACGAAATCAAATTCAACATCGCCGTGGGACCAGCTTGTCTTCCTTATAATTTTGCCCCGAACCATTTTGACAGCAATTTTACTCTCGAAGCTGCTGGATGGGGCTCGACGTCTCTTGGAGGAGGTCATTCAAAAGTATTGCGAACGGTGGAACTGAAAACGATGGATATCGAGACATGCAGAGAACGTTGGGAGAATGTTTGGTCGACGGTAACGAGAAATATCACGACGAATCAAGTTTGTACGTTTATGCAAGGCAAAGACACGTGCAAGGGTGACAGTGGAAGCAATTTGTATTATCGGAATAATAAGCTTTATACTGTGCTGCTTGTCAGTTATGGCAGAGGTTGTGCGAATAATATTCCAGCAGTGAATACGAAGATTTCAGCGTATTTGCCGTGGATCGAGGAAAATACGGAGGGACAGCATTTTTGTAAAGCCTGATGATTTAATTGAATTTTTTGAGGTTTTCTATTTAAAAATTTTTTGAATTTAGCTTTTTTTGATTAAAAGCATTAATAAAGAAAAAAAATTAATTTTAAAAAATTCTAAAAAAAAATAAAAGGTTAAATTTTTGATACCTTCAAATATTTTTAAATATTTTTTTAAAAATCTAAATAAAATAATTCTAAATTTTGAACTAAATATGGAGAAAAAAAATCGTACGTAATAAAATTAAAAAAAAAAATTAAATTTGACTCAAATAAAAAAAAATAAAAATTACAAAATTAAAAAACATTTTTTAAATAAAAAATTGTGGACTAAATTTTAAAAATTTAATTTCTATTTTGGCCTTTTTTTAAAATCTGTAAAAAATAATTACTTACAAGCGTTATAGCTTAATGTTTTATCAGATGTTTTTAAAAATTAAATAATTAAAAGTTAAAAAAAAAATAAAAAGTTAGAAAAATTAAAGTTGTGAGAAAAAATATTTTTAAGAAAAATTTTAATTATTTTTTTTTCAACTTTTCACAGAAAAATTCAAGCTTTACAGAAAAACGCTCCCTCCGTATTTTCCTCGATCCACGGCAAATACGCTGAAATTTTTGTATTCACTGCTGGAACTTTACTTGCACATTCGCCGCCAAAACTAACAATCAAAATAGTATAAAGCTTATTATTCCGATAGTACAAATTGCCTCCGCTATCACCCGAACACGTGTCTTTTCCCTCCGTAAATGTACAAACTTGATTCGGTGTAATATTCGGCCAGTGCTTTTTGCAAGTTTCGATGTTCAAAGTGTTTAATTCCACAGTTCGCAACACTTCTGATCTTTTTCCGCGAAAACTCTTTTCAATCGAACCCCATCCAGCTGCTTCCACGATAAAATTCTCATCAAAATGGTTCGGAGCAAAGCCGTAAGGAAGACAAGCTGGTCCAACGGCGATGTTAAATTTAATTTCTTTCTTAGTTTTCATCAATGCGATATCGTTGGCGTATGTTACGGAGTTGTAATCCTCGTGTCTCGTGATTTTTTCAATCAAATAAAGAGCAGCGAATGAAGTGTCATTTCCGACTGAATGATCGTGATCACCAACGAGTAAGGCAACATTATTTTCCATTGAGATGCTGCCTTTGAAACAATGTGCGGCTGTAAGTGCATAAAATGGCGAAATTATGCTGCTGCCACACTCGACAGTTCGCGTTAAAATGTTGACGATGCCAGCCATCGAGATGAATTCGTTCACTTCGGCAATTTCTCCATTCACTACTTTGCTCTGTTAAAGAAAAATTCTTAAAAAAAAATATTTTTTTAATTAAATTAATTTACCTTAACACTCCATCCGCAATCACAATTCGTCGTAATTGAACAAGAAAATTTTCCAGTATTAATTTCCGATTTGTAAGCAAGTGTCAATTCGTTAAATCGACTTGTGCGAGTAATTTTTCCCTTGCCACAAATTATTTCACTTCCCATCAAATCCGTGCTTCCATTTTTCATCACATGAAAAGATTCACTCGAACATTTTCCATTGTCGTCCTGCGAATTTGTAAAAAAAATATAAAATTATTAAAATAAAATCTTGACCGTACCTGATGAATCTTCAATTTGCAAGTCGCTGTTATCGTAAATCCCTGAGGAGCTTTTATTTTGTAGCGACACAAGGAGCCAGCGGAACCAACTGGATTGTTGGGAGATTTTAAGGTAATGTTGTCGCCAGCTTTTAATTCGATTGTTTCGTCACATGGCAGCAACCAGGCGTCGGCATCCTTATGTTGTGTTAAAATCGTTAATCCGATGATAAATACTGTATTGAAGAAAAAATTAAGTCAATTCTTACACGAAAAAAAAATTTAAATTTATACAGTTTAAAAGTTAAATTTGGTCAGTTAATTGTTTAATTTGTTCGGTTAATTGTTAAACTCTGACAGTTTAACATTTAAACTATAATAGTTAAATGTTAAACTGTCAGTAAACTGTTTTTTTCCGTGTAATTCTAAATTTTTTTCAAAAAAAAAAAAATAAGAAATTGTACTTACAAAATTTTATCATCTTTATTATTATTTCAGACGTTTTTTTTTATTTTGGTCCAAAAATTAAAATACTTCCACTTCTATGAAAGTTCGTCTTTAGACTAATCATACTGTGAAATTTCATTTTGCGAATTGTCATTTGAACTTGAAGATGTTTTTTGTTATTCGATGATTTTGTTTAATAAAAATATTTACATTTTATAAATCAAATTTCACTTGAATAAATAGATCAATTTTTGATTGACTGAATGACGTAAGGTAAAAATTTTATTTTTTTTTCTTAAAAGAAACTGAAAAAGCAGTACGAAAAAAATTCTAGTTTTTATTGAGAAATTTAATTATAATCAATATTTTGTCTCTCTATTCCCAATTTCAAATCAAATAATGAGAAAAATACAAAAAAGAGGCTTTATAGATCTTTTGAGCCTAACTTCATTTTACATATTTTGACTTTTAGTGCATATTTTGTCAAAAAATTCGTAATTTGAGTAATTTTAGCTTTTTTGACCAATTTTGTGGCATAAAACATTTAGAATTTTTTTTAAATTTTTCCAAAATCTGAATTTTAGTAATAAGTTTTTTGCTTATTTTGAAAATTTTCTAAAAATTATCGAAATTTTGATTTTTAGACTTACAAAATTAATTTTTTTCACTTTCACTTAAATTTTTCAAAATTAATTTTGCATCTAATATTTTTTTAAATTTTTCTACTGAAATAAATATTTTTTTTAGAAAACCAAAAAATAAACATTTTTTTTAAATTTTCAACTCTAAAAAATATAAGAAGTAGAATATAAGAAAAAAATAGTTTGTTCGTAAATAAAAATTTTAAGAATTCAGTTCTGCAGTCTCTGGTATCAAAAAGATTTACAAAAAAGACAACTTTTAACAATGAATATACGACAGGAAAGACTAACAATGCAGTTTTGCCTTTAAATTGTTCTATATTTTATTTTTTAACCGTTAATGAAACGGAAATGATCTTAAAAATTATAACAAAATGAAAATAAAAACATTATTTCAAAATTTGAATAGCCATTCAAACCTTAATTTTCTTTGTCAATGCATAGATTTGCAATGCATTTTAGAACCATAAAAATTAACAATTTATACAAAAAAATATTTGATTCAATTATTTCCGATCTCAAAAAGTGCATTGAACTTTCCAACCACAAATATTTTTTATTTGCACAGATGAAAAAAAAATTATTAGCAAAAAAAATCAAAAGTTCAATACTTCCCAATAATATCGGTCACCATTCATCTATATTTTAACCTGAAAAATAAGAAAAAAAAAATTGTCGAATACCTTTTTGCTAATCATGTGTGGCGTCCTTCTTTTTTTCATGCCTCACTTTTTGAATCGGAAACTACACATTTTTGCGTAATTCTTACAAATTTTTGAGTTTCTGCCCGCACGCTAATCAATCAATCAAGTGTGAAAGAATGTCCACACACATAGCTTTAATTGAATTAAATACATTTAAAAACAATGGACAACAATTAAATCTATTTTTTCTGGTTGTCCAACAAAAACCAAATAAGTGTCTAATTAAAGGTCGTTTCGTGAATTAGCATGCCATGTGTTGAAATAACTGCCGAAGAATGAATTTTCCAGCACAGGTAGCGAAATGAATGTGACGAAAGCGGCGAAGCGTGGCCAAAAATCGAAGAGATTGATTTGCGAGAGAGAGAATTGTCGTTTCTTTTGTGTTTTTCCCCGAAAACTTTGATCTCTTTTGTGTTCATTCCGTTTTTTGTCCGACACTCGAGTGTAACTATAAAAGTCGCTGCAGTTTCTTGGTTGTCTCTATTCGTATCGAGTTGACCAACGCGCGTGTTTCGCGGTTTTAACGTCTAAAAAAATGAAAATTTTAATATTTTTCGTGTTTCTTGCAGCAACGAGCACTTTTGCTCGCAAAATCAAACCCAAAGACTTTGATCAGAAGCAAAGTGCGTCAAATTATGCGTACCATTCGTCGGGTCCGTCGCGCGTTTCGTTCATCACAAGTGGTGGCGGTCCACATTTCTCGGGATATGAGACAATTTCCGGTTACAGCAAACCCACGGAATATTCCTCAAATTACGATTCCGGCCCCGGAGGACATTCCTACGTCATTAAACACGTAACAGGCGACAAACCTCACAGTTACCATCCCACATCGTCGTTCAGTCATCACGACACCTCCGCCTTGCATCATCGTCCCACGAAGACTTATCATCTGGAAGAGCCCGAAATTCAGCCGGAAATTCATCATTCCAGTCACGAATCTGATGAACATGAAGCGCCCGTACATGTCTCGACATATGTGGGGCATGATGGCGATTCAGGGTCTGTGGAGGTCGAACACGACTCCGGACCAGCTCATTACACACACGGAACTTTTCACAACCACGGCGGACATGGGGGCGACGAACAAAGCTTTCACAAGGGATACAAAGACGCATACGATCAGGATTATTATAAGAAGCACGGTGATAAGGGAAAGAAGGCCTACGATAAGGCGCATTCGGAAGCTAAAGGGCACAAGGGGCACTACGATCACGCCGATTCCGAGGGACATCACAACGAGAAGGGCGGGCACAAGAAGTCGCACTACGATGAGGGCGACAAGTATGCCCAACATCACGAGGAGGGATATGCCAAGAAGGGAGGAAGTCATGGTGAGTTAAGAGTTTTCGTTATTTTTAACAAATGTTGTTCATTTTTGAACCTTTTTTCAAGAAGATTATCAACTTTATATTGTTTACTTATTTTTTTTTCCAAATTTTTATGATATTTTTAAGCATTTAATCAAATTTTTTAAATTTATTTTATCAAATTTTTCAATGTTTGAAAATGTTCATCAAATTTGTGTAATTATTCTAATTAATTTTTTTCAATCAAAGTTTTTTTATTTTTTTTTCTTAAATTTTTAATAGTTTTCCAATTTTCTACCATACATAGTTTTTTTTTGTAATTTTTTTACAAAAATTTTCCAATTTTTAGAAAAAAAAGATTGTATTTTTTTTTTCATTATATATTTAAAATTTTTATTACTGATTACTCAATTTTCTTCTTTTTCTATTTTTTACCATTAGGTATATTATTTTTTTAAAACATTTTTACAAAAATTTTGTAATTTTCAAATTTTTATTACAATTTAATTCATTTTTATATTAATTTTTTATTAATATTTTTTGTGTTTGTAAATTTTCTAAATTTTTTAAAATTTAATTCAATTTTCTATTAAAATTTTGTAATTTTATTAATTTTTTTAAAAACAAAATTTTAACTTTTTATTTTACTTTAATTTTAATTTAAATGAATTTTTTAATAGTTTTTTTTAACTTTTTATCAAATTTTCAGATTTTTATTTTCAGATTTTGAATAAATTATTTTAGTTTTTGTAATTTTATTTGATTTTTTTTTTTTTTTTGTGAAAACATTAATATTTTTCCAAAATTTTTGATATTTGACCAAACTTTTAAATGTGATTTTCTTATTTTTTCTGTTTTTCTACAATTTTTACTTTTTTCATGTATTTTTATTCACGTTTTGACATTTTTTTTCCGATTTTCTCAATTTTTTTTTATGAAAATCCTTTTTATTTTGAATCAAAAATTTTCATTTTTTCTAAATTTTAAATTTCAGGAGAGAAAAAGCACCACAAAAAAGGCTCCAAAACCACTGGATATCACAACGTCTACCACAAGGACGAGTACAAGAAAGATCACAAATTCTATGATGAATCAGATCACCGAGGACACTTTAGCAAACACGGCGAAAACGAGAAAAAGCACTCTGCCGATTCCGGATACGAAAAGAAGGGAGGTTTCCACGACAGCGCCTACGATCAAGGACACTCCAAGAAGCAGGGATCCGAGTCAAATGGTCACGTCGACGAGCAACACAAGAAATATAACAAGAAACAGGGCTACGACAAATACTACAACGACCACGAAAAGTATGGCAAAAAGCATGGCGACAAATCCCATCATGCCGAGGGACACGAGGAGCAACATGGGCATCATCATGGTCATTATTAACGTCCTTTTACTGCGATTTCAGTAATAAACATTTTTTTTGTAATTTTTTTATTAAACGACGAAAAATTCCGACCACTTTTCGTTATTTATGTAATTTATTTGCTTTTGAATAAACCCGAAAGTCGTCAAAACAAACTTTTTACCTTCAATTAATGACCGTAGGTGACAAAAAACGGAATTAAGTGAGCAATCAAGCAGCCAACCAATGCTCGCGTAAAATGTTGTTTGTAATGTGAGACAAATTTCATGCAATATTGGTTTTCTTTTTGTTTTGTTTCGTTTCTTTGTCGCTGTTTTTTTTTGCGCCGTGCGTTCGATTATTTCCTACAAAAGCTCTCTTGTGATGTAACGGACTCTGTGGTGAACGCGTTACTTCGCCGAAGTAGGTAAGTGGAGTAAAACGTGATAAAATTTATAATTTACTTTATTGATCATCGCAAATAATAATTAAAAATACCTTAAAACTACTGAAAAATTGAATTTTCATGAATACTCGTTAAGAAAAAAATTCTCGCTGGGAAGTTGTCAAGGACACGGACCGTCACTGGTTTTGATGAATTCTACAAAAAAAATAATTAATTTTAAAAAAGTTATTTAAATGAATTTAAAAAAAAATTATATAATTTTAAAAAATTTTAAAAAAATTATATAATTTTTTTTTTGAATAATTTTATTTTTTTTTTTAAATTAAAAAATAAAATTTTTTAAAATTTTCAAATATTTTATTTAAATAAATTAAATTGAATTCATTAAAAAAATTTAAAAAATAATTTAAAAAAATATTTAAATAAATTAAAAAAATATATTTAAAATAAATACCTAAACAATTTTTTTTGAATAATTTTATTTTTTTTTAATTAATAAATAAAAATAAAATTTTTGAATATTTTATTTAAATAAATTAAATTCATTAAAAATTAAAAAAAAATAAAATTAAATATTTTTTTTGATAAATTAAAATTTTAATTTAAAAAAAATAATTTTGATGATTTAAAAAAAATAATTCTTGTATTTTATTTAAATATTTTTTTTTCAATTTAAAAAAAATTTTATTTTAAAAAAAAAATTAAATTAATTTAAAAAATTAAATTTTAATCAATTTTTGAGTGACTTACTTGTTCCATGTTGACAATTATGCGAGTCCATCGCACAAGGACTGCTAAAAGTTTGAGTTTGAGCCGCATCATCCGTGCCACAAACTTCGTTCCTTTCGTAGCAACTGTTCGAGCATCCGCCAGATGTTGGCATTGTGTTCGTCATTTTGGGTGAAATGATCAAACATACTAAAAAAAAGCGTAAAAATTCAATTTTTAATCACTAACGTCATCAATTTTCGTTTATGTGTCAATTAAAAAGAAACATGAACACATGAAAAAAAAAACACGAATTCCAATCTTAATCACGTTGTGTGGTAGTAAATATTTCGAATTTATTTACGAACATTTGTCATTCGACAATCAAAATAAATTAAATTCCAATTGATAAGATCGGCAAAAATACTGTTTTTATTATTTAATTGGAGTGATTTTACAGACATACTGGCGACTGACGACGACGACGAAGATTATTTTTTTTGCCTTAATTTCAATGGGATGACGTGATATTTATTTGCGGCGAAGGAATTTTGTCGTGTTCCGGAAATTCCAAAGTTTAACGGGTTAGACAAGTGGATGGATGGTTGGAATGTTCTGGAGATATGTGGAGTAAGTGTGAGTCAATATGATGTCTTTTTTTGAGGTTTTTTTTTGTTTAAA
Source organism: Culicoides brevitarsis (assembly GCF_036172545.1). Lineage (NCBI taxonomy): Eukaryota > Metazoa > Arthropoda > Insecta > Diptera > Ceratopogonidae > Culicoides > Culicoides brevitarsis. Next base: position 28,005,600 of record NC_087085.1, on the reverse strand, counting down.
TTTTTCAAAAAATTTGAAAATTCAAAGGTATTTTGATTTTATATTGAACAAAAATTTTTTTCTGTTTCTAAAATATTAGTTGTAAATAATTTATTTTAAAAAATCAAAAATTTTAAATTTTCAATCAAAGGATTTTTTTATTAATTTTTAGTTAAATCTATATCCAATTTGGAAAAAAAATAATGTCGGAAAATTAACGGAAATTAACTAAATATAATATTCTAAAAACTAAATACTCGCGTAGGCTAAATATAAAGGATCTATAAAAACACGAATTCCAATCTTAATCACGTTGTGTAGGCGAAAGAAATTATTTTGAATTTAATTTTAGTAAAAAAAATAATTTTAATTTTTAAATAATACCAAATATGTTTCTTGACATTTCCTAAAAAATTTAGCAGAAAAAAATGTAAAAAATTATGAATCAATTTTAAATTTTTTAAACTTTTATTTATTGAAATTCAATTTAGGTAGTTCTTATTTTTTTATTTCTTTTAGCTTAACTCTTTAATTTCTTTTAAATATAAATTTAATTGTTTATATTCTGATTAGAAAATCTAAACTGAAAATCAGTGTAATTTTTGAATTAAAAATTTAAAAAAAAAATTATTTTCAAAATATTCGCTATAAAATAATTTAATTTAAAAATATTGTCAACATTGAAAAAATATCATTAAATGAAATTAATGGAAAAATTGGGAAAAAAATTTTAAATCCTTAAATATTAATTGTAAGAAAATGAACTTTTCATATTGAACATAATTTTTTTTTTTATTTAAAATAATTTAAAAAATCTGATTTTAATAAATTAATAATAAATTTCGATATTTTTAAAAATTATTTAAAAAAAAATCAGTTTTTTTTAACTAGCTTCAAATTTCTGCTTTAAAATAATTTTTAAAAAATCATAAAAGATTTTTTTCTCTCTTCAGAGTTTTCGTATTTTTTCTTAAGTTTTCTTGTCATGTCCTCGTTGAAGTCTTTCATATTTTTTTTTATTTAATTAATTTTATCCTTTTTTTATTTCCACAAAATTTTCACGAATATTTAAATAAAAAAAAATTACTCACATGTCGTGGCAACACAGATTAACTTGAGCATCTTCTATTATTTTTTTATTTCCAAATTTATTTATTTAATTCACAAAAAATTAACGGCAATAAATTACTTATAAATCTCAAAAAATAATTTATTGAGCAACTTTAATTTTACAACTGATCCGTTGAACGGCAATCACTAGACTGAAGACAAAAGATTGTAAGGAGTGAGTAATAAATATTCAAATTGCAATGATGATGAGCGTTAAGTAACTACTGAACTGTGTACTCATCGTCGTCGTCGCCGTTCACGTACTGGACGACATAGAATCTCGTCATTCGTTATATTTATTGGCAAGCATACCCACGAATCAATAAACAAATATTTATAAAATGAAAACGATGTGTGTTTATTATCGCATCCAGCATCACACGGACTGTGAGCGCGACCCTTAATTGTGTTTATTTCTTTGTATCAAAAATATTTACGCACGGCTCGCGTTCTCAAAAGAGTCAATAAATTAAACATTGAGACGCGTATTCTATTTATAGAGCTGATAATGATGCTAAAAATAACTCGCGGTACGATTTTATAATATTTTTTAATGGAATTTTTTTTTACAAGTTTATTCAATTGTTAATACGCGACGACAGACACGTCCTGTACGTAATAGCGGTTTGTACAGATTTTAACGAGTTTTATTAATGCGGCGAGCTGTTTGAAGTGTTTTAGCTTATCATTAGATAGCACGTGTAATTTTCGGTAGCATTTTTATTAAATTTTATATCAAAATGAGGAAGTTTTAATTTTTTCGTCGAAAAAATTAATTTTTAGGGGGCTCGTCTGTTGTTGCAATTAATTGTCAATTTATCAATTTAAATTTTTTTTTTCGAAAAAATTCTTTTGAAATGACGTCATTTTTTTTTAATTGCTTTCGTAGAAAAATTTGAGGCACAATTTGACGAAAAAAACCTTTGACCCGCTTCGTTAATTTAAACAAATAGTTTTTTGACATTAATTGAGTTGTTTTCAGATTTTTGATCGGTGACTCAGAATCCTTCAGTACTTTTTAAGCTAGGATGTCAATTCAGAAGTATGTCGCCTCACATGAACTCGTGCCATTAATTTATCATTAATCTTATTTAGTGTCTTCTGAGAACTTTACGAGACGATGCTATCTTTGCTGTTGCCTAAGTGGATGGCGTTAGCGCCACATAATTGATAAATTACACAAAAAAAAAACGATTAAATATTCATATTTGAATTGAAATCACATTGTCATGACTGGTCTATTGAAAAGTGTTGACGTAATTGCTGGCGCTAGCACTTGTAAATTATTGAGTTTTTTTTAAATTCTGTTAGAGTTCAAGTGTTTGCTTGCTGTCTCATTAAAAATTCAAGCAATTTGTTGTTTGAGTAGTTAAGAGTGTCTCTTAGAATATTTTGGGCTTGAGTTGAGAAAAATGTCACTCTCTCTAAAATTTTGCTGATGCAATATATGAAGAAAGTTTCATGATTTAAACAATAAATTTTACAATTTAGGAATCTAAAAGTAGGTATATTTTTAAAAGTTTGGGATAAATTAATTTATTTAATAAATTGTAACGTTTTCATTTGAGCCAAGAAAGTTTTAAAAATTCACTGAATAGGGTTGCCATAATTCAGAAATTGAAATTGGAGAAAATTGAACAAAATTCTTGTTTAGTTTTTGATCAGACTTATCGATTATTATTTTCAATCTTTGCAAACCATGATGAGACAAAATCTGTTATTTGAAGGATACTTCAGAATAAAGTTCTAAAGAAATGTCAAGTGGTTCAAATTTGCTATTACCTAATAATTTTTTTTTCATTGACTTTACTCTTCTTGTAGGATAATAATTTCTAGTTTTTCTGTTTTAAAGTTTCTTTTCATTTGGTTTTTACACAAAGAAATCTAAAATTACGTAATACTTTAATCATTTCTTCTTTCGTCAAAGATTCTCGAAATAAGTCCTCTTGTTATAAATATTAGTTAAACCTCTATAAATCTTCTGTTTCTTTGTTTTCTAAAATAATTTTTGAAGTTTTAGACTTTCGTAGGTCTCCTCTTTTTCAAACTGCTTCAAGTCAAATTTGTATGGTGTCTTTGAAATTTGAACTGGTTTATTCTTTTCAGTGAGGGGGGGGGGGGTGGTCATGTTAAAAAAAACCTCGTAAATTGGGGGGGTTGTTAAATTTCGACGGTTTACGATTATAGGGGGGGTGGGGGTCAAAAAATGCCCTATTTTTGCCGACGCCTTTAATGGATGACGCCTTAGTTAAACCTCTATAAATCTTCTGTTTCTTTGTTTTCTCTTTTTTTTTTAGAAAATTTCGTAGGTCTCCTCTGATTTAACTGCTTCAAGTAAATGTATGGTGTATTCAGTTGAACTTTTATTCTTTTAAGCTGCTCAAAGGTGCTATCCTTATTTGTTTCGATTTGTTTCGACTGTTTCGATTTTTTTCGACAGTTTCGATTTGCCTTTTTAACTGGCACATATTTTTTAATTGTAAATCTGCCGCTACAACATCGTCGAAGCTCATCGTGTGGTTAACTTTGTTCCAAACTTATGAAGACTCCTCTATAGCTTGATTATTGCATTGTTTATTTTCTCATTTTGCTTAAAAACCAACATGTGTTTACCGAAAAGTCCATTTCACCCACAAAGCTCTTTAAAAAGGTAGGTCATACCTAAGTGTTTTTTTAACGAGAAGTTTTGATCAGTAGCTTCAGTTTCATATTTTATTACACAGGTTCAGGTATGTTTTTATATAAACTTGAAGTCATTTAAAACTGAAAAGAAAAGAATAATTTATTTAATGAATGTTTTGAAAAATAATAAATGATACATATTTTTACCTTCTTTACTTGCTCTATCAATTCATCAACTGAAAAAAATCCACATCATGCAAGGGGTACATATAATATTTGTCAGGTCCCAGTGTCGCTTCTGTCAAATCCAATGTTTACGATTTTTGTTCTAAATAAAAATCAAATTTGTATAAAACCTTCTTCTGAAACTCCTTTTCTCCTGCAAATGTAATCAAATAAATTTTCGTCATGACAAAAGACAAAACGAAGAAACGAAAGAAAATCGGACCTCTGTTCACAAAAATCCCGGGAGCAAAAGACCCAAGGAAACAACTTGTTCCCGAGTTGGACAAACCAATTTGCAAAGAAGAAGACTTGCTTGGAATTGGAGTGCCTGATGAGCCGCTAATCGATTTAACGGATGGAGAAAAGGTCGTTGTTGTCGAAATCAAAGTCGAACCCGAGCCGATTATAGAGAAAAAGGAACAAAAGCCATTGATCCCAATTTTTAGAAAAGCTCCTCCTCCGGTATTCAAGGATGGTCGCTGGACCGACGACGATGACGAAGACGAAGAAGAGACAGGAGTGAACGAAGAACCCGCGAAAGAAGTTGAAGAAGACCAAGATCCGAGTTTCAATTCAAGTTCCGATTCAGAATCTTCCAAAGACTCGTTCGACGAATATTTCACCGACACCAAGAAAAAGACAAAACCTCGTACAAAACGAAAAACTGACGACGATGAAGACGAAATAATTCCTGGCTTCAAAAAAGCCCGCGAATCACGTCACAAGTACAATTACAAGGAATCCAAAGGCGGTCCCAAGACAATCTTTTGCAGTGTTTGCAATAATTATTTCAATCAAACGCCCGGACATCCACAAAACTTCACGAATCACATTCTAAGTACGCATGCCACAGCACTGGAGGATGAAAAGTTTTCGTGTGGCATTTGTAACAACACGTTGCGTGATAAGAAGGCGCTCAAAGCTCACTTTAATACGCATCGAGCACTTGCCAAGCCCAAACAATGCCCGACTTGCGGTCAAACATTCACGGAATACCGGAAATGGCGCTCGCATACCCACAAAGATCGGTCGGTGGCGAGTCTTCCGCCGGAGAAACGGTGCTTCCCTTGCGAAATGTGCGGAAAAATTTGCTCCACGAGACCGAGTTTGCAAGCGCATATCCTGAATATTCATCAGAAGAAGGGCAGAAAGTGTCGATGGTGTCCGCGATTGGTTCCTTATGACGAATGGGAAGAACATAAGCAAATGGAGAAGATTAAGCATAATGTTAATACGAATGTGACATGCGAAATTTGTGGTGCTACGTTCACTTCGAAGGATTCTGCTGCGAATCACAGGAGGAATTTTCAGTAAGTAACTTTTGAGTTTTTGACATTTTTACTGTAGTCGAACAATTTTTTCTGAAAAGTTTTTAAAAATTTCAATTCAACAAAAAAAATTCAATATAAAAATTTCTCTCAAAAAATCAAAAAAAATAAAAATTTCTCGAAAGAGAAAAAAAAATTTAAATTTTTTTATCAAATTTTCTTGTAATTTTTCTAATTTTCAAAATTAAATTAAAATTTGGTAAAAAAATTAAATATTAATTTTTTTTGCATTTCGAGCAATTTTTTACATTCTTTTTTTTCAAATATTTTTTGAAAAAAAATTGGAAAGAATTTTTAAATTATGTAAATTTAAATTATTTTTTTGTCGTCTCTATTTTTTTCAAAAACTATTTTTAATTTGAAAAATTCAATTTAAATTATTAAATTTAATAGTTTAATCTTAAACTTTTAATTTTTTTAAAAAATTTAATCAAATTAATTTTTTTTTCAATTATTTTTTTTAATTTTTTAAACTTTTTTTTTACATTTTTTAATATTTTTTTGCGAAATATGTGAAAAATCAAAAATTTATGAAAAATATTTTTTTTTCAAATTTAATTAAGTTTTGATTAAATAACTTTAAATTAAGTTTGAATTTTATTCGAAGCGACTTTAATGAATTTGAATTAAAATTTCATTTTTTTTTTCCTTTTTCAGTCGCGATCGCCCTGAACTCGAATGTGATATTTGTCACAAAACCTTCAAATGCAGCACATATCTCAGTCAACACAAGACCAACACGCATGGCGAAAAGCGTTTCCAGTGTGCTTATTGCCATTATCGCAATTCCTACAAATATCTCATCACGCATCACATCCGGAAAAAGCACAACATGAATCCCGAAGACATCCCAGCTGACGCAATAATCGAACACGAGCAAGGTTCCGTGCCCGAACGTGAAATCAGAGAACCTGTCGCCAAATACGGGTCAAAAAAGAAGCAAAAAACGGAAGTAATTGTTCAAATTCAGCAACCTGTTCAAACAATTATCCAACAATTGCCACAGCAGCAGCAGCAGCAACAACAACAACAAATAATTATCACAAACACCTTGCCCCCGAATGGCGTTCCGATCGTCACGATGCAACATCAAACCATGCACCATCAGACCATCGATCCTCATGCTGCTGCGATGTGGGCTTATGCTCAACGGGTGCAAGACGTGCGAAATGAGCACGATCAAAGTTCGAATTCAAACTACTAAGTAGCTTCTTAAGTAAAAAAAATTATCACAAAAAAAAATGTTTTTTAATTTTTTTTCGATTTTTCTTGTAATTCTATAGGGAGGAAGTATTTACAAAATTATTTCGCTAAATTCACGGGACTCGTAATTGTCGACATGATTGTTGATTCTACAACATTTTCATTGATGCCCGTTATACTGATCATCGTATTCGGGTCCTGCGGATGTTGTTGCATGATTTCGACTGTTTGTTGGGTATTTGGAGAGAGCGGGGCATTGATGGGTTCCGGCGGTAATTTGACACAAACTTTGTTCAGTTCAGCAGTTGTCATTTGTAGTCCGTGCGCTTTGTTGTAATGCTCTTTCAAGGTACATGTCATGTAGGTTCCTTGTCCGCAAATGTGACTGAAAAGTAAATTAAAAATTTAATTAAACTTTGATGTTTGGGTCAAAAAATTATTTAAAATGATTTTTCGATTTTTGTCGATAAGTCGAAGAATTTTTCTTTTATTTTTTCAGAGCTAAAATTTTCATATTTGAAAAAAAAAACTTAAAAAAAATTAATGAATTTGATTCATTTTATGAAAAAAATTTATTAAATTTAAAAAAAATTAAAAAAAAAAAATTAAAAAATAAGGCCATTAAATTTAATTATTTCACTTTATGTCGCCCCCCTCCGATTTTGCCGAAAAAATTCAGGGGGAAAAATAAAAATAATAAAAAAATAAGGAAAAATTTTGACATTTTTTGGTACTTCTTGATTAAAAAACGATAATAATGTCCAGTAAAAATTAAAATTATATTAGATATGAACTTAACTTGCTTTAAAAATGCATTATCTATCGAAAATTTGATGAAAAAATTTTTGAGTCACGTGAAGAAATTTTTTATTTTTTCTTAAATTTTTATTTTGTGAAATTTTATTAAAGTTTTGACTTAAAAACTTAAAATAATAAAAGTAAAAATTATTTTAATGTCTTCAATTAACGATTAACGTTCAAAAACGTCAAAAGAGAAATTTTTTTTTTAAAATGCGACATAAAAAAAATTATAAAATTTTAAAAATCCATTTTTTTCAAAAAATTTTTCGAAAAAATTCAGGGGGAAAAAAAAAAAAATATAAAATAAAAATTGACACTTTTTGAAAAAAAAAATGTTTATTTTAAAATTTACAAAAAAATTAATTTTTCATTAAATTCAATAGTTTTTGAATTTTCTTGAAGATTAGTTGTTTTAAATTTTTTTTCAAGTGATTTTTTCAGTCGATAAGATAAAAAATATTTTCAAAGTTTCACTTTATACCTAAAGTATTTTTTTTTTGTAAAAAAATTAAAAATTTTTAAAAAGAAAAAAAAAATATTTTCAGAAAAAAAAAATTAAAAAAAATTAAAAAAAAATAATTTTTGCCTCGCATTGATTTTGGATAAAATTATTAAGTGCCTTAACTCAAAATATTTTTAAAATAAGAATTTTTGCTTCAAACTCACCAATTAAAAGGTCTCGTTCCCGAATGTGAATACATGTGTTTCTTAATGTTGCTACTGGATTTGAACGCCATGCCACAAATACTGCAAATATGAGGTCGAATATCCATATGAACTTGTTTAACGTGACTATTGAGTCCCTTAATCGTCAGTCGTTTATTACAAATCGAACATTCCGTGTATTCAGCGGCTTTTAGATGAACAAGGCGAATATGGCGTTCCAAGTCTTTCTACAAAAATTAACCAAAAATTAGATATTTTAACTTTTTTGACAGATTTGACGCGAAAAAACTCACAGCAAACAAAAACTTTTTATCACAATCACGTTCAACGCAAACAAAAGTTTTTTCCTTGTGGTATCCAATGTGATTTTTCAGCAAAATTAAACTTTTAAAGCCTTTTCCGCATACTTCACATTTGATGGCGTTCGGATCTGGCAAGCTAAAAGTTAAAAATTTCACAAAATTAATGGTTTTTATGGAAATTTTATTAATAAAAACTTACTGCGTGTCCATATGCTTCACTAAATTCGACCTAAATCGTGTCGTTAGTCCACAAACCTCACAAACGTGAATTTTTTGGCACGTTTCCTTCTTCAGCTTCACCCGTTTCTCCTCCATATCCATATGCGCGTTATATTCCTCCTCATCTTCGAACGCTTTTTGGCAATATTTACAGTGTTTGGCGCCTCTGTGTTTCTTCAGGAAATGATTTCGCAAGTTTGCGGGACGAGGAAAGCCCTTTCCGCATTCCTTACAAATGTGACAATTCTTCCCGGATGACGTCGTTGTTCGATCTTTTTTGTTCCGTTTTCGTCTTTTAGCTTTTGGCTGTTGTTCGTCGTCTTCGTCATCGTCATTCATTTCGAGAAATTCCTCGTCTTCCGGTTCTTTGAGTTCTGCTTTGATATCGGGAATGAATTCCTCGTCGCTGCTACTTCGATCATCCTCGACGTCAGATTCGTCGGACTCTACTTCGACTTTTAGCGGGAGTTGTTCGTCGTATTTTTGTTCTTCGGCTCGTTTTTCGGAAATAAGGTCTTCGAGCACGTTGAGGGACTCCAAACAGGTGGTCTTGAAATTCTTCAGGGTTTCGAGGAGGTTGCAACAAGGCTAAAAAATGCATAAAAGTTAAAATTTGATCGAAATTGGGAGAAATTTTGAACTCACATCACAAAAAGCAATTGGAATTTCCTTCACTTTGGACTCAATCTAGAAAAAATATTAAAAATTAATCGAAAAATCGTTAAAAAAGCGGTAAAATCTCACATGTCTGTTCACAAATTCCTTGTAAATTTGTATAATCTCCCTGTCCTTCCGCAGTGGTTTCTGTTCTGCATTGCTCTCGGCGAGGCAAGATATGCAACATTCATTCAAACTGATCAGCGACTCAATTTTTACCGTTTCCGTGCTAACTTGCGACACATCTTCTGGCATTTCTTGCGACGCCAGTGTCTCTTGTGGCATCGTCGTCTCCAGAACTTCCATTGTAAGGTCGTAAAAATGGACAAAAAGCAGGAAAATAAACAATCAACTTCCAAAAATTCGCATTTATTGTGATTGAATTAGCGGCAAAGTGAATTTCTTGAATTAGCGGGCTCGTATAACACGTACAGGAGTAGTTCGTATGACTCGTACAGGCATGAAACGTACATTCAATGCAGCTGTAGCACGTACAACGTATAGAAATCGTATCGAAAGTCTTGAATTAGCATGAGGCGATTTTTTAAGTGATAAGATTTTAGATCCCGTTATATCAACCGCCGCCGATGGACGTCCATTCGAAGATTTTTTCCAATTTTCGTGCTCAAAACAGCCCAAAATTAGTGTAGAAACGCGCAAAATTTCCGCTCCAGCCCAAAATGAGTCTCGACAAAAGTCCCGAAGAGTCCACGAGTTGCGTCAAATGCGATATTTTGTTGTGTCAAGAGCTGGGAATCACGTCGCCGGTAAGTTTTTCCAACCGAATTTCTCATTTTTTCTCTCAAAAGTTCCCGTTTTTGCAGCACGCCGAACTGCAACAGGTGAATTTGGAACAACGTGAGGCTGTAAAACGCAATTTGGCATTCGATGATTTGTTTCGCGATCAGCAACAAGATTCCGACTCGCAGGCGTCGTTAACTACTCTTTCGGGCAGTTTGTCGCCGTGTGACTTGGCGCTTCCAGATTCGAGTTTTTCGTCGTTGGAGAGTTATCACACGGCAGAAAATCACGACGAGGACCGACAAAATGAGAGCATCGCCAAAAAAGACCCGGAATCGACGGACGAATGCTCGGAAAAGGATGATTTGTATTGCGATGAGGTGATGCCGGAAAGTCCGCCGCCGCAACCCGTGAAAGTGGCTTTTTTGAAACGTTGTCGAAGCGGCGGCGTATCTCGCTTGGGACCCGCTTCGTCTATTTTGGGGTCCTCGAAGAAGAAGAAACGCGTTGATTTTTGAGAATTTCATTGAAATTAAGTAATTTTTGTCAATTACTTCACACCAAATGTACAGAAAATAGGTAGACAAATTTTTATTTTTAAGAAACGGTGCAAAGTTGCCAGATATTATTGATTAATTAAAGCAGAATTGAAGAAAATTCCAATTAATTCTCGATTTTTAAGTGATTCAAGTTGACCAAGTGACGCATTGTTGGTCGTCCATGAGGGCAATTCCAAGGTTGATCTAGTGTCGAGAGCTGCGAAACGATTCGTTTCATTTGTCCTTGCGTCAAAAAATCTCCGATCATGACACTTTTGCGACAAGCTCGACTAGCGAACATTGCTCGAACACGCGAAGGTCTGATATCCGTGGAATTGGGCGCTTCGTACAACAAATGCAGCATTTCCTCGATATCAGCCTTGCCGAAACTCCAGTTCTTGCTGAAAGGTTTGGCAGTGAGACTAACACGTTTTGTGGATGGCTTTTCGTTGTTGATTTTGAATTTGAAGCCATTTTTCTCGAAAAGCGGTAAGTTGTCGATTAAAATGATTTCGTTGGTGGCTGAGAGTTCGAGTTGTTCGGGACATACGAGAGATTGACTTTGAATTTCCTAAAAAAAAAAAAAATTAAAAAATCAAAATTTAGAAAAAATATAAAAATTTACATAAGGCCGCTCCAAATTTTTTTTAATTTTTGACTTAAACTTAAGGAATTTTCCTTAAGGGGCTTAAAAAAAAAAAATATTTTGTGACTTAATTCTTAAAATTTACCGTTTAAGTTTTCTTCTTTTTGACTTTTATATATTTTTGGGAGAAATTTTCAGAATTTTTTTTTAAAGAAAAATCAATTAAGCTCTGCCAAATAAAAATTAAATATGGCTGTTAAAGTAAAAATTAGTTCAATTGGCTTAAGTCAACTTAAAAAATTATTTTACAAATTAAAAAAAAAAATTTTTTTTCCAAAATTTTTAAGACAAGTCAAAAATTTATTGATTTTTAAAATATTATTAACAAACCTAAGCTTAAGTCAAAATATAAAATATTTTATATTTAAGTTAAAATTTTGTCTTTAATTTTTTGAAAAAAGAAAAAAGGAGGGGGATTTTGACTTTTCGAAAAAAGTTTTTGATAAAAAAGTTCGAAATAAATTTGGACATTTTAGAAAAAAATAATTTTTGACTTAAACTTAAGCCTTCCTTAAACTTAAGACTTAATATTAATCTTAAGTTAAATATTTTGTGACTTAAGCTTAAGTTTTAGTGTCAATTAAGTTTTGACTTTTCGATCATTTTTGGGAGAAATTAAATTTTTTTTCAAAATATAGCCATTAAGCTTTGCCAAAAAAATTTTTAAATGTTTATTCAATAAAAATGAAAAACTTAATTTTTTTCCAAAAATTAAAATATTATTTTACAAATTAAAAAAAAATTTTTTTTCCAAAATTTATACGTCAAGTTAAAATTAATTTTGATTTTTAAAATAATTTTAAAAAACCTTTAAGTCAAAATAGATTTTGTTATTTTTTAATCATTTTTTATTACTTTTTTAATTTTTTTTTTCAAATTAAATTAAAATTTTTTTTAAAAAAAATATTTTTTGTAAATTTTAGAAAAAAATAGAGTTACTGAGCCTTTTAAGTTAAAAAGCTGACTTTAAGTTGAAGAAAACTTAAGAAAAAAGTTATTTCATTATTCGACTTAAGCTAAATTAAAATTATTAATTTGCAATTTTTTTTTCCAAAAAATGATAATTTTTTTCTAAAAGTTTAAAATTTTTGACAAAACTTTTTTTTCTCACACTAAAGTTTAAGTTTTAAGTCTTTTAAGTTGGCTTAAGTTTAGTTTAAGTTAAGTTTTAAGACTTAACTTAACAAATTCTTAAGTTAAAGTCAAAATTCAAATATTTTCGCCATAAAAGTTAAAAAAAATCACTCACCGTATTCTTGATCAAATCCTCAAAATTATATTTTTCCGCAGAAGCATGTTGATCGACAATAAACAAGTCATCCTCGAGCCTCACAATAATAAATCCCAAGTTAAATTGTCCAATTATCTCCATTTTGAGGAACATTTCTTTGGAAATTTCTCTTCTGAGTTCCGATTCTGCATTTTCATTCAATTCCGGATTAATTTTCGCTTTAAATTTTAGTTGTGCGTCTTCATTTCGTTGATTGTACGCATCACGAGCATCCAATTCCGCATCCATTTTTGACTTTATCTCATCGAGGGTGATTTTGATGGTATTTTTAGCGCAATGAAGATTTTGTGGCGTCGGAATTGAACTCAATTTAGACGTTTTTGGCGAGGATTTTGTCACGGGTAACGGAGATTTCTTCTCAATTGTCAATTTTTTGGGAATTGTTTCCAGTAGGGAACGTTGAACGAGCTTTGGAGTCACAGTTTTACACGAAATTGTTTTAATATGTTCTATTTGAGCTCTTTTGGGGGTCGCGAAATTGTTTGGTTCTTCTTCCAAAGTCAAATCTTCCAAATCATCTTCACTTTCGTAACTGGCGTTCATTGGTTGAGCATTTTTTTGTAACATTCCCTGTACCATTTTCAATTTTTTCGTTCGAATTTCGATTTCATCGTCAAGTTTTCGCTTGAAACGCGTCTCGGGGCTTTCAATGTCGAACGAATCATCAGTACTTCCGGTATTTTTCCATTGCGACAGTGCCTGGGAGTATTTTTTCTGTGATGGAACTGCGATTTCTTCCGGTTCTGACTCACTTTCATTCATTTTTTCGTCTTGTGAGCCCTCATTAGAGGAGGATTTGTTCAAAAACGGCTTGATTGTTCGAATTGTGTAGACATTTTGGATTGCTTCGTACGTTTCGGTCAAAGATTTGAGAATAGCTTGTTTCAAAATGTGCTCGTCCGCGATAAAAAGTTGTCTCTTGTCTGGAGTTACGTTGATATCGACGTCATCTTTGTTCATAATGATGTTCAAAAAAATAAACGGATATTGCTGAATGTTGAATTTTTTGTAAATTTCGTTGATAAACTTGAGCAAAGTCTTTGCCTCGCACGGGCGAGAGTTGATATAAAAAAATTGTCGGTCTTTGCTACTTCGACCACTGCCATGTTGACAATCCGAGACAAATCCTTCGACTTTATACTTGGCTAAACGAGCGTCTTCTGCCTCATTTCCGAGATTCGGTGTCTTTATTTCCACCAATTGCTCCATTTGCTTCTGCCCGAAGATACTTTTGATATTTTCCGTGACACTCGCTTTGGCATTCGTGCTCATAACTTGCGACCGGCATCCATTTTTCGCCTGATTTGTCACAATAAATCGCGTAGAACTCGAAATCAAGCAATAAGCAGTCAAAATTTCCAAAGCTTTTGCGTATTCCTTCTTGATATTCTTCGCAAATTCCCTTTTTCGGACCGGAAGTGAGGAAAAAAGCTCCGTTAAGTACACATGAGTGCCCGTTTGACCCGAACACGGACCTTGTTTCACGATATTTCCGCTGTGATCGAATTCGAGACGCGTTGCTCTCGTTGCAGACTCGTGTTTTGTTTGAATCACGACTTTTCCAAGGGCACAAAGGGAGTTTAACGCCTCGCCGCGAAAGCCGAAAGTTTCCACTTCGGATAATTGGCTGAAATTTTGCAATTTGGAGGTTGCATGACGTCGTGTGAGACCGACAAAGTCTTCTTCTTTGACGCCGCAGCCGTTGTCGACGACTTCCAAGCTTGAAATTCCCTGTTCTTTGAATTTTACTTCGATTAGAGTCGCTCCAGCATCCAAAGAATTTTCAATTAGCTCTTTTACGGCGATGGCGAGACTGGAAATGACCTGAAAATTTAATTTTTAGATGGAATTTTCGAAGGTAAGGAATTATTTTTTACTTGTCCTGATGAAATTTTGCAAGCGTCATCCTTTGTCAATGGCTGAATCTGCGATGGTTTGTCCGTTGTAGCTTCAATAACGTCAATTTCACTCATTTTGTCAAGATTTTAAGAGATTTTTAGCAATTTTTAAGGGAATCTTTGATTGTTTTCATCGAATTGCGCCATTTATCACTTTCATACGACTCAAAATTAGTTCTATTTCCCGTCACACTTCCGCTTTGGTGGCTCCAAACAGGATGTGGACCCATTGCCTGCAGCGCCATCTGCGACACGAAACAAGGAGGCTCGTGACGACTTGCACGAGGAAATCCGGGTAACTGAGTGAGACGATCGAAAGTGATACTGTTATATGCTGTCAGTTGTATAACAGTTCACTTTCAGCCGACTCACTCAGTCACTTGGATTTCCTATGCAATTCGGTCACGTGCCTCCTTGTTTTCGTGTCGCAGATATCAATTTCATTCGTCTCAATTTCAATGAATTTCAAAACAAACAAAAAAGACACGTAGATTTGCAAAAGAAATATTCGAGAAAGACATGAAAAAATAGAAAAATCGTCATTTTTCTGCTACACTTCATTGAAAATATGCGGCGCAAAGTGTTCGTGCACCGCGGAACTTTCTTAATTTTAGTCATATTTATATTCCTTGCTGATAATTTAAGTTTAGCTGAAGATGGACTGATTGCACCTCCGATAGATAATAACGAGCCTCCGACCCCTCCGTCATCCCACGAAGCTGCGGCGCCCAAAAACCGTGATGGCGATCGAAAATCCAGCAAACTCGAAGAAGAAACCTCGCAGGAAGCCATGGACGACTACAGTTTCAGCACGTCGTCGGCGATAAAAATTGTCAAGGCACCGGACCTGAGTAAAGAAAGTGAATCGGGAGCTGAAGCCACACGTCAAGCCGAAGATTTGTACAATCAGCTGATAAATAATGCAAAATCCGACTTTGATCCTGCGTCGTTGCTCGCATCGCCCGAGCAGGAAGAAGACGAAGAACCTCCCAAAGTACTTACGCCCGAAGAAATGGAAGCAGAGCGATTGTACCAGTCGGCAATGGCAATTTTGAACAAAACGCGCGGCGATAAGGAAACTGGGCATTCGGTACTTGCTGAAGCCGCACGTCGGGGGCATGTCGGAGCTAAGGCGAAAATCGCTTGGGCTCAATTATTGGGACATCATCCGATTCCGTTGAATATTGAAGCGGCAAAGGAGACTTTTATTGAACTTGTCGCCAGTGGATTGCCCGAAGCTCACATGGGACTCGGTTTTATGTATGCCTCGGGCATTGGGATGAACGTCAGTCAGGCAAAAGCAATTCTGCATTACACATTTGCGGCTCTCGGGGACAATACGTGGGCTCAAATGGCCATGGGATACAGATATTGGGGCGGTGTCGGTGTTCCAAACAGCTGTGAACAAGCTTTGGAGTTTTATCAACGAGTTGCGAAGAAAGTTGCTGCTGAAGTTACCTTTTCGGGTGGCAATGCACTTCATCGGATTCGATTGTTGGATGAAGTAGAGAATTCGGGATCGAGTTCTGGCATCTTGGACAACGATTTGATCGATTATTATCAATTGCTGGCAGATAAGGGAGACGTTCAAGCCCAAGTTGGTTTGGGACAGTTGCATTATCAAGGCGGCAGAGGAGTTCCGTTGGATTATCAGAAGGCATTGCACTATTTTCAACAAGCAGCGAATGCGGGAAATGCAATTGCGATGGGATTTTTGGGGAAAATGTACTTGGAAGGGAGTGAACATATTAAAGCCGATAATGACACAGCCTTCAAATATTTTAAACGGGCAGCGGATTTAGGAAATCCAGTTGGTATGTAATTTTTCTTTAATTTTTTTTAGGCCCAATATGAACAGAAATCATCTTTAGAATGAATATTTATGCAATTTTAGGCTTAAAACTGGTCAAAAAATGACTTGTAAAAAAATCAGCGTTTTTACTTCCAAACGCTGATTTTTTTGTTTCATCAAATATCGACCCAATATGATCAGAAATCATCTTTAGAATGAATATTTATTCAATTTTAGGCTTAAAACTGGTCAAAAAATGACTTGTAAAAAAATCAGCGTTTTTACTTCCAAACGCTGATTTTTTTGTTTCGTCAAATATCGACCCAATATGAACAGAAATCAACTTTAGAATGAATATTTATTCAATTTTAGGCTTAAAACTGGTCAAAAAATGACTTGTAAAAAAATCAGCGTTTGAACTTCCAAACGCTGATTTTTTTGTTTCATCAAATATCGACCCAATATGAACAGAAATCATCTTTAGAATGAATATTTATTCAATTTTAGGCTTAAAACTGGTCAAAAAATGACTTGTAAAAAAATCAGCGTTTTTACTTCCAAACGCTGATTTTTTTGTTTCGTCAAATATCGACCCAATATGATCAGAAATCATCTTTAGAATGAATATTTATTCAATTTTAAGCTTAAAACTGGTCAAAAAATGACTTGTAAAAAAATCAGCGTTTTTACTTCCAAACGCTGATTTTTTTGTTTCGTCAAATATCGACCCAATATGATCAGAAATCATCTTTAGAATGAATATTTATGCAATTTTAAGCTTAAAACTGGTCAAAAAATGACTTGTAAAAAAATCAGCGTTTTTACTTCCAAACGCTGATTTTTTTGTTTCATCAAATATCGACCCAATATGATCAGAAATCATCTTTAGAATGAATATTTATTCAATTTTAGGCTTAAAACTGGTCAAAAAATGACTTGTAAAAAAATCAGCGTTTTTACTTCCAAACGCTGATTTTTTTGTTTCATCAAATATCGACCCAATATGATCAGAAATCATCTTTAGAATGAATATTTATGCAATTTTAAGCTTAAAACTGGTCAAAAAATGACTTGTAAAAAAATCAGCGTTTTTACTTCCAAACGCTGATTTTTTTGTTTCGTCAAATATCGACCCAATATGATCAGAAATCATCTTTAGAATGAATATTTATGCAATTTTAAGCTTAAAACTGGTCAAAAAATGACTTGTAAAAAAATCAGCGTTTTTACTTCCAAACGCTGATTTTTTTGTTTCGTCAAATATCGACCCAATATGATCAGAAATCATCTTTAGAATGAATATTTATGCAATTTTAAGCTTAAAACTGGTCAAAAAATGACTTGTAAAAAAATCAGCGTTTTTACTTCCAAACGCTGATTTTTTTGTTTCGTCAAATATCGACCCAATATGATCAGAAATCATCTTTAGAATGAATATTTATGCAATTTTAGGCTTAAAACTGGTCAAAAAATGACTTGTAAAAAAATCAGCGTTTTTACTTCCAAACGCTGATTTTTTTGTTTCGTCAAATATCGACCCAATATGATCAGAAATCATCTTTAGAATGAATATTTATGCAATTTTAGGCTTAAAACTGGTCAAAAAATGACTTGTAAAAAAATCAGCGTTTTTACTTCCAAACGCTGATTTTTTTGTTTCGTCAAATATCGACCCAATATGATCAGAAATCATCTTTAGAATGAATATTTATGCAATTTTAGGCTTAAAACTGGTCAAAAAATGACTTGTAAAAAAATCAGCGTTTTTACTTCCAAACGCTGATTTTTTTGTTTCGTCAAATATCGACCCAAAATGAACAGAAATCAACTTTAGAATGAATATTTATTCAATTTTAGGCTTAAAACTTCAAAAAATGACTTGTAAAAAAATCAAAAACGCTGATCAAATATCGACTTGAAATCATCTTTAAAAAAATCAGCTTAAAACTGGTCAAAAAATGACTTGTAAAAAAATCAGCGTTTTTACTTCCAAACGCTGATTTTTTTGTTTCGTCAAATATCGACCCAATATGATCAGAAATCATCTTTAGAATGAATATTTATGCAATTTTAAGCTTAAAACTGGTCAAAAAATGACTTGTAAAAAAATCAGCGTTTTTACTTCCAAACGCTGATTTTTTTGTTTCGTCAAATATCGACCCAATATGATCAGAAATCATCTTTAGAATGAATATTTATCAATTTTAAGCTTAAAACTGGTCAAAAAATGAATATTTATGCAATTTTAAGCTTAAAACTGGTCAAAAAATGACTTGTAAAAAAATCAGCGTTTTTACTTCCAAACGCTGATTTTTTTGTTTCGTCAAATATCGACCCAATATGATAAAAAATCATCTTTAGAATGAATATTTAATCAATTTTAGGCTTAAAACTGGTCAAAAAATGACTTGTAAAAAAATCAGCGTTTTTACTTCCAAACGCTGATTTTTTTGTTTCGTCAAATATCGACCCAATATGATCAAAAATCATCTTTAGAATGAATATTTATGCAATTTTAAGCTTAAAACTGGTCAAAAAATGACTTGTAAAAAAAATCAGCGTTTTTACTTCCAAACGCTGATTTTTTTGTTTCGTCAAATATCGACCCAATATGATCAGAAATCATCTTTAGAATGAATATTTATGCAATTTTAAGCTTAAAACTGGTCAAAAAATGACTTGTAAAAAAATCAGCGTTTTTACTTCCAAACGCTGATTTTTTTGTTTCGTCAAATATCGACCCAATATGATCAAAAATCATCTTTAGAATGAATATTTATTCAATTTTAGGCTTAAAACTGGTCAAAAAATGACTTGTAAAAAAATCAGCGTTTTTACTTCCAAACGCTGATTTTTTTGTTTCGTCAAATATCGACCCAATATGATCAGAAATCATCTTTAGAATGAATATTTATTCAATTTTAGGCTTAAAACTGGTCAAAAAATGACTTGTAAAAAAATCAGCGTTTTTACTTCCAAACGCTGATTTTTTTGTTTCGTCAAATATCGACCCAATATGATCAGAAATCATCTTTAGAATGAATATTTATGCAATTTTAAGCTTGTAAAAAAATGACTTGTAAAAAAATCAGCGTTTTTACTTCCAAACGCTGATTTTTTTGTTTCGTCAAATATCGACCCAATATGATCAGAAATCACCTTTAGAATGAATATTTATGCAATTTTAAGCTTAAAACTGGTCAAAAAATGACTTGTAAAAAAATCAGCGTTTTTACTTCCAAACGCTGATTTTTTTGTTTCGTCAAATATCGACCCAATATGATCAGAAATCATCTTTAGAATGAATATTTATGCAATTTTAAGCTTAAAACTGGTCAAAAAATGACTTGTAAAAAAATCAGCGTTTTTACTTCCAAACGCTGATTTTTTTGTTTCGTCAAATATCGACCCAATATGATCAGAAATCATCTTTAGAATGAATATTTATTCAATTTTAGGCTTAAAACTGGTCAAAAAATGACTTGTAAAAAAATCAGCGTTTTTACTTCCAAACGCTGTCAAATATCGACCCAATATGACAGAAATCATCTTTAGAATGAATATTTATTCAATTTTAGGCTTAAAACTGGTCAAAAAATGACTTGTAAAAAAATCAGCGTTTTTACTTCCAAACGCTGATTTTTTTGTTTCGTCAAATATCGACCCAATATGATCAGAAATCATCTTTAGAATGAATATTTATTCAATTTTAAGCTTAAAACTGGTCAAAAAATGACTTGTAAAAAAATCAGCGTTTTTACTTCCAAACGCTGATTTTTTTGTTTCGTCAAATATCGACCCAATATGATCAGAAATCACCTTTAGAATGAATATTTATGCAATTTTAAGCTTAAAACTGGTCAAAAAATGACTTGTAAAAAAATCAGCGTTTTTACTTCCAAACGCTGATTTTTTTGTTTCGTCAAATATCGACCCAATATGATCAGAAATCATCTTTAGAATGAATATTTATTCAATTTTAGGCTTAAAACTGGTCAAAAAATGACTTGTAAAAAAATCAGCGTTTTTACTTCCAAACGCTGATTTTTTTGTTTCGTCAAATATCGACCCAATATGATCAGAAATCATCTTTAGAATGAATATTTATTCAATTTTAAGCTTAAAACTGGTCAAAAAATGACTTGTAAAAAAATCAGCGTTTTTACTTCCAAACGCTGATTTTTTTGTTTCGTCAAATATCGACCCAATATGATCAGAAATCATCTTTAGAATGAATATTTATGCAATTTTAAGCTTAAAACTGGTCAAAAAATGACTTGTAAAAAAATCAGCGTTTTTACTTCCAAACGCTGATTTTTTTGTTTCGTCAAATATCGACCCAATATGATAAGAAATCATCTTTAGAATGAATATTTATTCAATTTTAGGCTTAAAACTGGTCAAAAAATGACTTGTAAAAAAATCAGCGTTTTTACTTCCAAACGCTGATTTTTTTGTTTCGTCAAATATCGACCCAATATGAACACAAATCATCTTTAGAATGAATATTTATTCAATTTTAGGCTTAAAACTGGTCAAAAAATGACATGTAAAAAAATCAGCGTTTTTACTTCCAAACGCTGATTTTTTTGTTTCGTCAAATATCGACCCAAAATGAACAGAAATCATCTTTAGAATGAATATTTATGCAATTTTAAGCTTAAAACTGGTCAAAAAATGACTTGTAAAAAAATCAGCGTTTTTACTTCCAAACGCTGATTTTTTTGTTTCGTCAAATATCGACCCAATATGATCAGAAATCATCTTTAGAATGAATATTTATTCAATTTTAGGCTTAAAACTGGTCAAAAAATGACTTGTAAAAAAATCAGCGTTTTTACTTCCAAACGCTGATTTTTTTGTTTCGTCAAATATCGACCCAATATGATCAGAAATCATCTTTAGAATGAATATTTATTCAATTTTAAGCTTAAAACTGGTCAAAAAATGACTTGTAAAAAAATCAGCGTTTTTACTTCCAAACGCTGATTTTTTTGTTTCGTCAAATATCGACCCAATATGATCAGAAATCATCTTTAGAATGAATATTTATTCAATTTTAAGCTTAAAACTGGTCAAAAAATGACTTGTAAAAAAATCAGCGTTTTTACTTCCAAACGCTGATTTTTTTGTTTCGTCAAATATCGACCCAATATGATCAGAAATCATCTTTAGAATGAATATTTATGCAATTTTAAGCTTAAAACTGGTCAAAAAATGACTTGTAAAAAAATCAGCGTTTTTACTTCCAAACGCTGATTTTTTTGTTTCGTCAAATATCGACCCAATATGATCAGAAATCATCTTTAGAATGAATATTTATGCAATTTTAGGCTTAAAACTGATTAAAAAATGACTTGTAAAAAAAATCAGCGTTGTTACTACCAAAGGCTTAACAAAATTTTTTTCAAGAAAATAAAATACGTAAAAATTTTTAGCCTTGAATTTGTCGAAACTTGGCATGCAAAAATTATCAGATTTTTTTTGTTTTGTCAAAAATCGACAATTTTTTAATTTTTTCTCGACAAATTGATTTTTTAAAAATCTTTTTGCATTAAATTAAATTAAAATTTACCTTTTTTCATCGAATTCCAGGTCAAAGTGGTCTCGGCGTAATGTATTTGCAAGGCAAAGGAGTTCCCAAGGATACCGTCAAAGCATTCAGTTTCTTCACGAAAGCCGCTGAACAAGGTTGGGTCGATGGGCAACTTCAACTCGGCAATATGTACTTCTCGGGCATCGGCGTGAAGCGCGATTTCAAGCAAGCCAACAAATATTTCAGCTTAGCATCGCAAGCAGGTCACGTCTTGGCATTTTACAATCTCGGTCAGATCCATGCTGCCGGCTTAGGCACGATGCGCAGTTGTGCGACTGCCGTTGAACTCTTCAAAAATGTCGCTGAACGCGGAAAATGGGCAGAAAGGTTAATGTTTGCGCACCAAGATTACCGTTCGTACCGTTTCGAGGAGGCTTTCATGCAATACGCGCTCATGTCGGAGCTCGGATACGAAGTTGCCCAAAGTAACGCCGCTTTCTTGCTTGACAAAGGCGAAATTAATCTCTTTAAAAGTCGCAAGGAAGATCTTGTTCGCGCTTTGCAATACTGGGGACGTGCTGCTGCCCAAGGTTACTCGCCGGCTCAAGTGAAACTCGGCGATTATCATTATTACGGACTCGGAACGAATGTGGATTACGAAACGGCGGCATCGCATTATCGCATGGCCTCGGATCAGCAACATAACGCGCAAGCCATGTTCAATTTGGGCTACATGCACGAACAGGGACTCGGAATGAAGCAAGATATTCATTTGGCGAAGCGATGTTACGATTTGGCTGCCGAAACGAGTGACGATGCAAAAGTTCCCGTTGCCATGGCACTCTTGAAGTTGCAGTTCTTGTTCAAATTGGAATCTTTGAAAGACGTAAGTGGATTTTAATGAGGGTTTAAGTGATTTTTAATTAATTTTTGTTCGAAATTTTAGTCGCCATTCCAGATAATCTTGCATTTGGACGAGAATATCGCAAGCAATTGGGATTTGTATCTCATCACCATCCTAACTCTAGTCCTCGGAATGATAATTTACCTAAGACGACCCACGATACCAGACGCCAACACCGCAAACAACAACAACAATGAGAATAATAATCAGAATGACGCCGGAAATGCAGCACAAGAACCCACATCACAAGATGATCGTCCACAGAATCAGCAACAGCAGGAGTAAAACAGATAGATTTATGTAAAAAGAATTAGTTAATAAATAAAAAAAAACTTTTAAATACAATTTTTTTAGTAATTTTTACCTTTTAGTCGCCAAGTTTCATACTTCAGGTAAAATAAAAATTCCAATTTAAATATTTTGCAAAATTCATGGAGAGATATTTCATATCGAGTATGAAAAATTCAAGAAAACGTTAAATTTTGGCACATTTTTGAGCAAAAATTATTAGAAAGGATCAAAATTTCTGTAAGATCAGTTGATTTAATTTATAAAATGAAAAAATATTTTTAAAATTTTTATCGGATGTATTAAATTAAATTTTTGACATAATTTTATTTATTTTTTAACCATTTTAAAATTCTTTAAGTAAATTGAAAAATTTTACTTTATACAATTTAAAATTTTTAAGAAAAAAAAATTATTTTAAAAATTTAAAAAAAAAAGTTCAAAACATAAAATTAAGTTAAAAATTTAATTTTAACATCAGATAAAAATTTTTTCTTTAGGCCAAAACAACAATCCCAAATTTTCATTTTTTAAAAGAAATTGAACATGAGGTAGTTTTATTCATACAGAATTTTGCACTATTTCTTATTTTTGTAAGAAATTATCTTTTAGTTAAAAAGGTACACTTTTCTCTATAATTGTCACGAAGCTTAATGTTTTTGAAAATAAATTTTAAAATTTAGGAGGGATGAATTGGCCGTTTTTTGGTCTTTTTTTTTTTACAAAATTTAAAATCATTTTTAAGAATTTTCGTATTAGAAATCGTATTTTAAAAATTTGAAAATTATGCAAAAAAAAAAATCGAATTTTATTTAAAAAATTTTATCATTTTCAAAAAATTTACATCAAAAATGTACTAAAATTTAAAATATTTCTTATATTTTCAAAAAATTCGATGAACTCGATATTAACATTTTCAGAAAAAATTAGTGTGCTTTGAAAATTTTAAAATTTGGGATTTTGTTTTGAAATTTAAATTTTTTTAATTATTTTTTTTTTTAAAAAAATTAAGTGAAGTAGTTTAAAACAGAATTTAGCACTATTTCTCATAAAATTTTTGTAAGAATTTTACCAAAATTTTAAGATTCTTCCCATTTTTTTAAAAAATATTTTTTTCTATTTTTTCAATTAATTTTTGGAGTAACTGAAGTAGAAAATAAAAAAAATATTTTCATAATAATCTAATTATTTATTTTCGTTAATTTTACGAGTTTTCATACAATTTTATTTATACTCTCAATTACTATACACAAAAGTCTAAACAAAAAAAAAAAAATCAGAAAAAATAAATATTTTTCATTAAATTGCGTTTCAAAGTCTAATAAATTATTTTCAGCCGTCTTAAAATCTAGATGAGTCTGTTTTTTTTTAAATTATATTTTCTAATAATTTTTTTTTTGTAGAATAAATTTTTTCAGACGTTTCTTTTTAAAAGGAACATAAAACAAATGTTAAATAAAATTTAACAATTTTTTATTTAGTACTTCTATTTTTTACTTCATTCTCTATTTTTATTTATTATTTTTTAAATATTTAGTACAATATTATTTTTATTCCATATTTTCATCTAGATCTATATTTTTTTTACTTTGTTTAATTAGTCTTTAATTTTACAAATATTTACTTTTGAAATTTTCCTTAAAATTTCTTAAATTTTTCATACAAAAAATTATTTTAAATTATTTTTTCTTTCTTAAAGTACGTCGAACGTTGAATGGCAGTTCAAAAAATTAAACTAAAATTTTCCTAAGTGTTTGTTCTTTACAAAGGAGAGAGATATGGGGGATAATTAGAAGTTTTTATTGCTTTTTTGTGTCTCTCTTTGTTAGTTGGGTTGCCTTATTTGGCTCAAGTTGGCAGTAATTCTTAATTATTTTGATCGTGAAAAAAAAACAAAAAAAAAATCTAACAAAAAATATAAAAATTTGTCAAAAAAAAAAAATAACAGTAACAGTTTATTCGTTATCCCAATGCCAATCCTTGCCTTTCGGTCGGAATTTTGCCGATTTGTGTTTGTGTCGCGATGATTCGCCTTCCGCATTGGTTCCGGCCTCTCCGCGGGCATACGAGCTGTCTTCGTATTCTTCCCAGTTGCGTTCACGGAATTTTTTCTTAAAATGTTTCTCGGATGTGATTTTTTGTCGTTGGTACTTCAGCGGGATCTTCAAGCTGTTTGTGACGGGAATTTGCGATGCGGCGCTTGCATGATGATTAAAGATAATTGGTGGGCTTTCTGACGTTTCCGAGGGGCTTGGGGTTCGTGGCGGTTGATTATCGAGCAGGGGTTCGCCTGCCGGGCTCGACTTGATGATGGGCACCGTTGTGGTTTTCAGTAAACCGCCACTTGATGACGTCGACGACGATTGCTGATGATGCATGTGATGATGATGATGGGCATAAGTGCCGCTGCCACGCACCACCATGGGCAACTCGAGATGCGACCCGCTCGACGACGAGCTAGACAAAAATGTGCGACCATCACTGTGTGCAATACCCGAGTCTGGCGATGTATTGCAACTGTTTGGTGGTCCGGCATCCTCAATGGAGCGCCGTGTCTTATCTAGTTCAGTGGAGGCAAAGGCAACCAAACGATCGAAGCCAGAACTGACGCGATCTTGCCAGTGCGATTCGTCGTCCGGCACGTCATCTATAAAGGGCGAGGGGGAGAAAATTTCAATTTTTGGATTTAATTTTTTTTTTATTTTATTTTTTTCAAAGGGGTCACAGGTGTTTTTTTTCTTTGTGCATGTGAATGAGCATGAAAGTTGTTTTTTTCAGAACAAAAAAAAAATATTTACAAAAAATGTGCAGAAACAAATAAAAAAAGGAAAAAAAATCGAGACAAACCAAAAAATAAATGATAAACCAAAAATTTACACACAAATTTTGTCTATTTAATTTTGAAACATAAATTTATTAACGAAAAAAAAACAATTATTCTATAAAATAATAAAATTAGAAAAATAATGTTAATAAAATTGATTAAAAACAATAAAATAAAATAATAATTAAAAACGTAACCAAGCTAAATATTTCTAACATTACACTTAACATTAAATGGTAAACTTTTTCTAATTAAAAATGACCTAAAATGGTGCACTTAACTATACAAGAAATTGAAATTTTTTAAAAATAATCAGAAGGAAGTTGATGAGAAGAAAGATTTTCAGCCTTAAATTAAATACATCTAAATTTAAAAAATAAATTATTTACAAAAGAAGTAAATTTAACAACTAAAAGGCATCTGAATTAGTTTTTTTTTGTTAAGGAAGTGAACACGTGAATGAATAAAAATAAATAATTTTTTTATCTTGAATTTTAAATAGTTAATTAATTTTTAATTTATTTAATTAATTAAAATTTAATTTAATTAAAAAATATTATTGGATTAATATTATTTTTTTTAAAGTAAAAATAAATTGATTTTTTTACATAAAATCAAATTTTAAATTTTTAAAATTTTCAAAGATTAAAAAATTTATAAAATTTTTTTTCGATTATTAAATTTTATAATTTTAACAAAAAAATTAAAAAATATCTAGAAAAATCTTTAAACATTTTTTATGTAATTTTTTTGAACTTGAAACTTAATTTTTAAAAAATATATTAAATTTTTTTTAAACAAAAATATATTTTTCATGATTTTAAAAACCAAATTGAAAAATTATAGAAATTGAAAAAAATTAAAAATATTTCTAAAGTTTTCTCTTAATTTCCATCCACTCAAATAAATGTTAGTAACTTTTCTTTCTTAAAACTAATTTTTTTAAGAAATTTTTTTCAGACTTTAATTTTTTTTTTAAGTCTTAAGATTTTCAAGCGCTAAATTAAGGTAATGGCGTGAAATAATGAACAAAGGAAAATTTTTTGGATGTTAAAAAATTAAATATTTTTATGTACAATTAATGATCAAAAAATGCTAAAAATCAAATTTTTTCTTAAAAAATTGTTAAAAAATTTTCATTTCAGCATTTTTTAATTAATTAATCAAAAAAATTAATTATTTTGTGACCTTGAGACTAAAGAAGCTTTTTTTTTAGTAGGATTGTCACTGATTGAATGCGGCGCGTTTCGATGCAGATGATAGACAGGTGTTTGTGACTAAGTATAAATGTTATTAATGATTAATTCTTATTATTTAATGTTAAAGTAGAAGAAAAAAAGACAGCGATGCACAGCGATATAAACAATTGATAATTAAAAAAAAAGTAAGATGTGGTGTAAAAATGTATGTGACTGATTATTAATTTTGATTAATTTTTTACAATGGAATTTTTCGTGGAACCTGACAATCATGTACAAATTTTTTTTGATTTTTTTTTTTTAGAAGAGAGAGTGGAGATGAGACATCATGATTTTTTATTCACTTACCTAATTTTTGAATTTGGATGAAAATTTTCGGGAAAGTCTTAATTTTTTTGAGATAATTTTTGTTTTGAGTCAAATTGTTTTTCTTTTTCATTTCTTATCAATGGTAGTAACTTCCTCTGTTATTTTTGTTCTTTAATCTAAAGGTCACGTCTATTGAGACAAAAATATATAAAATTAATAGAGAAATAAATTAAAAAATTTAATCAATGATTTTTTTTTGTGTATGACTGATCTGAATTTTTTTTAGTAGATTTCCGATAAAAAATTTCACACCATTAAAGTCGTTTTTGGGGGTTAAACAACAATTTTCGTTATTTACGTTTTTTTGGGTTAACACGAGATTGAAGTTATTCTGGAAAATGAACTTTTTTGGAGAAAAGTGCAAAAGTTTTACTAGAAAATTTTGATAAGAAGAGAGAAAAACAAACAACATTTGAAGAAAATTTCAACTGGAAGCATGCATGAACATTAAAAACGTTCGGAAAATCTTCTAAAGTTCTACTACTTTGACAGAAAAAAAAATTATTAAAAACCGGAAAAAATAAAGAAAAAAAAATTATTAAAAAAAAAGTTTTTTTTTAACACAAATGGCTGTGTTGACGTGTTTGATGTGTGTGTGTGTTTGAAGAAGAAAAAGCTAGAATCCATCTTCATACTAAGTCCCAATTTTTAATGAGTTTCTAGAAAATATGTAGAAGTAAAGGTAAAGTAGTGATTGTCAAGTGCAAAAAAAAAAATTAACTACAAAACTAATCGTTATAACAAAATTTTAACAAATGTTTTTTCAATCGTCCTCGTCGTCCTTTGTACGTTTTTTAGATTTTTTGGATTTGTGTTTATGGTGTTTCTTATGTTTTTTCTTCTTCTTATGTTTTTTGTGGCTATTAGAGCAAGCAGAAGATGAGGAAGAAGACAACATACCGTCATCGTGTCTTGAGCGCACCACGTTGTGCTTGTCATCGGCCGTCAACGAGTTGATTTCGGGACTCATGAGAGGTCCAACGGTGACATTGGAGCGACCCGGATGCAACAATTCGGGATTCATGATGGTTTCGGGCACATCGGCATACATCAGTTTGGGTGGGCGTGTATGCGATTGGATCAGGGGAGATGTTCGTTTGAGGCCTCCTATAAAAAAAAAATAATGAGAAAAAATTTTAGAATTGAGGCCGTTACAAAAAATAAATATGAAAAATCGAAAAATATTTTTTTTGAAAAAAAAAATTGAATTATGAAAAATCATAAAAAAAAAAAATATAAAAAAATTGTTTTTTCGAAAATAGGTAATTTTTATTTTGAAAGTTAGCTTGAAATTGATAAATATGAAAAACGTAAAAAAATTAGGGAATTCATAAAAAAATTTTTAAATGAAAAAAAATTAAGACAAAATACATACTGTAAAAATTTTTCTTAACATTAAATTAACAGAAATATACTAATTTATCATTTTCAACCATTTTATAACTCAAAACTACTAAAAAATTATTTTTCCTTTATTTTTAAGGCCTCGCCAAATTTATTTAGAAGTTTTGAAATTCTTTTTCATACAAAATGACAAATATTTGATGAATTTTCGACCAGTGATCAATTTTTGGTTTTTTTTTTTTTAAATAATTTAAGAATTTTATTAATTTCAACTAAGAATTTCAGAGAAATTTTACTAAGAAATTGAAGAATAAATTTTCATAAAAAAAACTTTAAAAAGTTTTGAAAATATAAGTTCAGTGATTTTCAAAGAAATATTTTTAGAAAAGAAAAATCTTTCAAAAATATCATTTTTAATACAAAATTTAAAAAAAATCCAAAATTAATTTTTTTGCTACTAAAAAAATAAATAGAAAAATTTTTTTATTGTAATATTTTAACATTTTTAGACATATTTTTAAAAGTTGATTTTAAAAATTTATTTAATTTTTTTAAATTATTTTTTTTCAAAAACTCAAAAGTGAAGACAAATCAAACAAAATCTCACAAAATAAAAATTTTTGAAAAAAAAATTAATTTAGGTCACGTGACTTAAATTTTTTTTTTCTACATCTACATGCCAACAGTATTTTCAGCTTTAAAAAATTCCAAAAAATTGATCAAAAATTTCAAAAAATTTTTATTTTTTTGAATGTCTTTGACAAAATGATGGATATATTAAATTTATTCGCCTAAGCTTAATTTATTTTTTTTTTAAGAAATCCATGAAAAAAGTTTTTTTTCAAAAGAAAATTTTTTATATTTAAAATTCTTACCTTCAGTTTTAATATGGGACGACTGCATCATCATATCAGGACGTTGACGTACATCTTGCTCTTCTTTAACTTGCATTTGGGCAACTATTCTTGCTTGTAACGATGCTGCCAAGCCTAAAATTAAAAAAAAAAAATATTTTAAAAAAATCCTCTGATAAAAAATTTCAAATAAAATTACCTTCCAACGGTTTACTTTCTTCATCCACACACCGCATCCGTCGATTTTCCTCGCGAATCATGCGTTGCTGCTGCTCATCGTGCAACATCAGATCCCGCGTTTGTTGTTGCTTCACGTGTTGCTGTTGCGCCAACATCGGCGGCGGCTTATGATCATCCGTGTAATACGACTCCATGCCAAATTTCATTTCAGCTCTCGGAAGTGCCATGTAACGTTCTTCGCCGCGTCTTCCGCCCTCGGAATATTGCGAATTGCCGCGATCACGTGTCGATTGATAAACAACTGTCGTGTTCGAGCTACTGCTGTACTGCGCATTTCTCGGTGAAATCAGTTGTTTGGACCCGGATGCGTTTCCGTGATGCGATGTCGAGGACGACGAAGACGCCGCATAGGAAGTTTTTTGTTGACTATAAGTTGCAACGTGAGCTAAAGTCGCTAAATTACTTTGAGCATGCGGATTAACGGGACTTTTATCCAATTCGCGACTATTTGGTCTCGAAATTGGACTGTACGACGGTTGCTGGATCTGATAAGCATTCGCGGCAGCAGCTGCTGCTTCTTCCATCATTCGAACACTCACACGTTCCGGTCTCTGGATGTTCGTATTGATGACCGTATGGTTCGGATTCGCATTTGGAGCTCCATTCGTGCCTTGCGGTCCCAACATCGTACTCATATTGACAGCAGCATTGATGATACTTTGATTCGAAATCTCAAGCGTACGTTCAATTTCGCCATTTACGAGATCCCCGATCGTTTTTGAGCTTGAGGAAAGTTGAACGCCGGGCGGAAGTTGCTGCACGAGCTTTTCTTGCGACAAATGACGTCGCAAAGCCATCTTCGCGGGAGATACTTGCGTGTAATCCGGCTGCGATGACGACGAACTGGGACGCGAATGCGATTGTTGATTTGTCACAGTGACATATGACGCTCGGGAATTGGGATCACTGCTACGCCCACTGATATATTCGGGCATATCTTGTTGCGGCGGAATGTTAATGCGTACCGGTTGCGATGCCGTCGGGTTATTTTGATGATCCATCACCATTACGCCCATGTATTGACGTTCCCGATAATTTTCCGGTGCCTTGAACTCAACTTTGTGATGCGGATCCATGCCATGGGGGCCTTGATATTGATGGTACATGACGTTATTTGGACTGGGATGCGGATCATGAGGCATTGTCGTCGTCGGGGAAATACTCAAGGAGAGATTTTTCGCGTATTGTAATGAACCTTGAGGATTTGCAGCGGGATTCGGGCCATATTTCGACTGCGGCGAGATTTTTGTCGATGTATGCTGTTGCATTTGTTGCTTATACGGGATGCCCGAGGTGGGTGTGATGGTAGTTGATGCTGTCAGGTGATGCGTTCCCGGAGGTAGATGCTGTATGGGACTTTCCCGATTGTGTCCCATGTACGAGGACGAAGATGATCCTTTGTTATGATGACCTTGACCTTGCGACGCTGCATTTTGTTGGTAAATAATTTGACTATTTTGTTGTTGTTGCTTCTTCAAATGAGCCATTTCGGGATGAATTTGACCTTGCGGAGGCATTTGACCTTGAGAAGGTTGTTTATTTGGCGATGGGGCTTGTTCCTGTCCTTGCAACACGGAAGTGATGATACTTTTGAGCCGATCTTCAAAGTTGACAACTTTGTGCGGGGAGTCCTGGAGTTTCCCGGATGCCGTTTGTGGCGTCGTTGGCGTTGGAGAAGGTGGGAGATTCGCCGGTTGTTGTTGATATTTCGATGCCGGAACATTTTGCGCCATATTTCGATGTTGTTGCTTACTAACCATGGGCGGCGCAGGCATCAAAGCACTATCAACCGGGTGATGCGGATGCTTTTTACTACTACTTTCGTCATTTTTGTGGGATTTGCTTGAGCCAGAGGACGTCGTTGATGTCGCCGAAAACTTTCCAGCTTCAATTTGACGTCCCTTTTCGAGAATTTTCTGCGCTAAGACCTCAGGGTTACTTTCTTCGATCTTGCCGACGTCAGGAATATCGGGCCAATCTTGAGATCGAGCTCGATTCTCGCGATTTTTGCGATTGGATTTACCCGACGATGAGGAGGAAGTCGCTGAATGTTGATTCCCAGGCTTAGTTGAAGCAGTGACAGATGCATGTCGATCGGAAACGTTGCTCGGTGGGGGAATTGGCATTACGGGAGTGCTTTGTAAGACGACTTTTCGTTCGGCAGCGGATTTTTCGATGATATCTAACTCACTTTCGAGCGTGGAGACTTGCGCATGTAACTTTTTGCGTTGCGACAAGGTGTTGGCGATCTCTTTTAGGATGAGTTCTTGCGATGCGCTGGCATTTAATTCCAATTCCTCGCCATTTAGGGGCGTTTTGAGATGTTTATCTGCTAATTTTTTCACATGGGCCAACACCATTTGGTTCTGATCCTTCTCGATTGCCGTTACCTGACTTTGTAGCTTGGCTGCCATCACTTGGAGTTCCTTGTGACGTCCCACAATTTCCTTTGCCTTGCATAACAAGTCATTTTGGCTCGTGGTATTTATGCCCAATTCGTTCATACGAGCTTTTAATAAAATGACACTGTCGTCAATTAGGACTCGGATCTGTTTTTCGAGCTGCCCGGCACGATTTAACAAGCGTTGGTTGCGTTCGCGCTCCTTTGAGATCTGATCGTTGAGGTTGTCTTTGTACGTGGGCGTTCGCATGCTGTTCAAAAAGTTCATCATTTGAGTTTTGAAGACATCCATGAGGATTTGGAGTGCATATGGGGTCTCCAAAGGTGCCGCGGGTATTTCGAGCTCTTCATGCACCATTGTTCCAGCGATCGAGGAGAGTTGTTGATCGATGCAACCACGTGCCGGCGGTAATTTCTTGCCAATAAGCGACTCCGAGGTACTTAGAACCGTTTGATTGTGCAAGAGATCTAACCCGCTGATGCGCAAGGGACGTTTTGCTTTGCCTTTTTTGACGCGCCCGCCTTTTGTCGCTTTTTTCGTTGTACCTTGAGCTTGTTGCGCTGCACGATTTGTCTGATTTGTCGTTTTGGGTCGCGTAATTTTGCGTCGTTTTTTAGCAACGCCTGTACTACTGGAACGATGCGCATTGTTGTTTTCTTCCTCCGATTGACTACTTTTGCCTTTGCAGTAGTCGGACCATGCTTTGCGGGTTGTTGCTCCCGTGACATCGCCTCCCGTTTCGCTCTCCGTTGATGTGTCATCCATCAAAGTAACGCGTTTTCCTTTGTCTCGTGAACCACTGCGACCAACTACGTAATCATTTCCGTTGTCATTTCCCTTAGTTTTGAGTCGCTGGAAGTACCGTTCGAGTTTTGTGCGGTCAATGATGTGCAAATAATACGAAACTGGCTTCCCGGTCCACGAAACCGATCCTTTCATCGGCGTCATTTCACTCACATGCATAATTGTCCCGATATCGCTGAGATTCCGATCCGTAATGCGGAAATTCAAGGGACAAAAACTCTTCGAGGACACGATTCGAGCACCGTCCTTGAGATCTGCGAAGCGTTCTTTCAACTGATGATCCACATTTGGACCGAACGCAAAGTTATTGACGAAAACAATCGTGGCAGAATTAATTTTTTCGCGATGTTCGTCCGCCAAAAAGTCTCCCTTGATTAAATGGTAGTCGTTGTATTTCTTGCCGAACCATCGCATCCATCGCAAAAAATGTTTGCTCATGTCCTCAGCGTATCGCGATGGCACATCCGCCTTTTCGATGCCGTAACAAACTTTGACGGGTGTTGCTGCTGTCATTTGGAGCACAACTTGTCCGACGCCCGAGCCCAAATCGACAAAAATGTCGTCTTCGCGGATGTCGATCTGGTCGATCATCTGACAAATCAGGTCGTAAGATGTTTCACCATACACCTCCGGCGAAAATGGTTCGTATTGGTTGAGTTTTTCGGGCTCTGCTACCGCTACGTTGTAAGTTTGTTGGATGATGTGGCGCAAAAGACCGCGACTTGGATACGTGTAACGAACGGCGGGGAGAGAAGTGCCCTTTTGCTGTTGAGAAAAATATAAAAAAAAAATTAAAAATCATAAAAAAATATTAAAAATATATGAAAGTTGAAAATATTTTAGATTTTATAGTTCAAGGCAAATTTTGATTCTGTGTTAAAAAAAAAAAACAGAAAATTATTTTTACTGAAATCCAAATGAAAATTTGAAAAAAAATGAATTTTCTGAAATCATAAAATTTTGAAAAAATATAATTTTTTACATTTTTTAAATGTTTTTACAGAAAATTTCTAAAAATAAAAAAAAAATTAAATAAAATAAATCAAATTTTTAATAAATTTATAAAGGACAAATTCTAAATTTTTAATTTTTTGTTTCAATTTAAAATTTAATAAGGCCGCTATGAAACTAATAGTTAAAAAAAAAAATTTTTGAAATAAAAATTTTCAAAATAAAAAAAAAAATTTTTTTTTCAATTTTTTAAAAATGCAAAATTTCAAATTTTTTAAATTTTTGAACGTTTATCAATATTTTTAAAAATTTATTTTCAAATTGAGATTTTCTATGAAAAAAACTGAATTTTCATTTTTTCAAAATAAAAATTTTAATTTTTTAACATCGTTAATTTTCCAAAAAATTTTTTGAAATTTAAATTAGAAATTTTAAAAAAAAATTTAAAAATTTTCAAAAAGCAAAGATTTATGGTGTAAACATAATTTTTCAAACAAAAATTGAAAAATTTTTTAAAAAAATTGTAAAAATTTTTTGACAAAATATTTTCACCAAAAAAAATTTTTCATGAAAATTTTAACTTTTTTTTGAAAAAAATTTTGACATTTAAATTCTTATCATTTTAAAATTTTAAAATTTTTTTTAAAATCACTTTAATAAATTTAAAAAAAATCATTCAATTGTTAATTTACTTTAAAAATGTAAAAAATTGTCTTAATTTAGAAATTTCACGTTTAAAAATTAGTGCTACGATTTTACGATATTAATTTTAAAAAAATAATTTTTCATCTCTCAGAATTTTCAAAATACTTTCTTCAAAAAATAATTTTTTTTTCATAATTTTTCAAAATTCACAAAGTCAAAATATTGATAAATCTAATGCCTAAAAAAAAGAAATATAATTTTTGAAGAATTTAACTTATTTTAATAGAAAAAAAAAATAAAAATTTTCTTATCAAAAAATAATCGCTTGAAATGAAAAAGCTGAATTTTTAGAATCAAAATTAATTTTTCAAAATCAAATTATCTATTATTTTACCAAAAATCTTTGAAATATTTCAAAATCAGCCAAAATTCTTACTTTTATGAATAATTTTATAAATCAAAAGTTAAAATTTTCAAATTTTTTTTCTTCCAAAATCAAAATCTTTTTCGTTTTTATCCGATAATTTCTCCAAAACGAGGTTCTTACACTTTTTCACATCATTTTGAGTCTCAAAAAGTAAATGTTCTTTAAAATTTTTCATATTTTAACTTTAAAAATTTGCAATTTTGGAACATTTTGATCTCTTATCAAAGAAAAATAATTCATAATGTTATAAAATTTCCCATTTTACGTATTCAAGTTTAGAATTCTGCTTAAAAATTTCTCAAAAATTTAATTAAAAAAAATCCAAAACATTTTCAACTATTTTTTCTAATTTTTTTCCCTCTAAATCACTCACCAGCTGCACAAAACTGTCAACCACTTTGTTGTAACGATCGCAAAAATATTTCATCGCCATGTAACTTGTTGTGTCGACCTCGTGGAAGACAATATCCTCTAATGCCGACTTGATTTCCAGCACTTCTTCGCAGACCCATCGCACGGTATCGATGATGTCAGCTGCTCCGTCGTGCATATCGGGCCCCGTTCCAATTATCAGAGGCCATGTATAATAAAAAGGTTCCGTACCTACGGGCGACCGAAGCTCCAATTTCTTGTTTTTATGTTCATCTTCGCCGCCGCCGTTGCCACCGTTGCCGCCTGCCATGATGGCTTTTGTGTTAATTTTTCCGACTCTTTTTTTTTTGTGTGAATATTTCTGAATTTTATGCGCGTTCAATGAGAATTTTCCGAAAATCTTAGGCAGTCGTCACTGCGAAAAAAAAAATTTGGATTAAAAAATCGTAAAAAAAAATCATTGTCGCGGTCTCGAAACTATAAAATTCTGTAACATAAACAATATCGATTTTCATTTATTTTGCTTTGACATACGCACACACCCAACTCACACCAAGCACGTCTGTACCTTTTGTTACATTAGGGCACGTAGACACACACACACACGCTACGGATCTTCTTTTTTTTCTTCGCAGGGCGTTTTTATCGATTTCACTGGCGATAGTCTGCATTAGATATGCATGCGACTTCTAATAACAAACGCTAAATAAGTTTGGAGGCCATTTAATCAATCACATGTCGTCTCTTTCCACTGTTTTTCGCGTTTTTTGTTCGAAATTTGTGCTAATCACGAACGCTTATCTCCATTTACAGACATTTTCATTCAATGGGTTTTTGTTTGTGTGCCAGTCAATAAATTCTTTTCCCGTTTTCTCCTTAAATTTCGCTTATTTTCCGATTTTTCTTTGATAAATCTTCAGTTTCTGTCCCTTTTTACGTCATTTTAACAAGAAATTCTAGTTTTATTGTGGATTTCTGGGTGTTTTTATGATTTTTGTATCTTGCACGTACACGAGAGTCCATGTTGTTTTTAAAAATGGCAAAAAAGAAAAATCATGAAAACCCAATTTTTGACTTCTTTGTTGCTTTTAAAACAATTATCTTAACTAATTAATGCAAAATCAGCAGTTTTTCTTGATTTTTTACTGATTTAAACGCGATTTTCAGAGATTTATAGTTTCGTAGACCGCCAACACTTTGTGCACATTTCACGTGTTTATTTTGCCTTTGAACCGGAAATCTTTGCGTTATCCTTACTTTTTACAATTTGAGGATTGCACTAGACCAAGAATTTTCACTTAACTCGGGCATTTTAAGGAGAATTTTGAAGAAAATGCCGAGCTTTATAATTCTCGTGTTTATTTATGAACTTGATTCGTCTCACGGACCTGAATTAGCCCGAAGGCGATTTATCAGTTTCATTCGACTCAGCAGTGGTGATTTTTTTAGTTCCGATTTTTGCCGCATTTCCTGTTTTGGCATTTCCGTTATCAATTTCATTCGTCTCAATCGGGTCTGAATCGGTTAATCGGGTAATATCGGGCGAATCGGTTAGCAAAATTTCGTGCAATCGGTTAAAATCGGTTTTTTGCAGAATTCGATGGGGGCGTCTGGTTTTTTCTGTTATTTTGATCTCAAATGGAACCAATTTGAATACATTTTTGAGCAAAATTTGAATGAAAAAAAAATAAAATTTATTTTTTTTATTTATAAAATTTTCGAAAAAGGAATAATATAAATTAAATTAAATAATTTATTTAATTTTAAAAAATATAAATTAGAATGAATTCAATTTTAGCTTTGAAATCCATCAAAAATGGGTTAAAATTGACTTGAAAAATTTCATGACCGTTTTTCTTCTTTTTCGAAAAAACGGTCATGAAAAAATTTTTTTTTTTATTTCTTTAAAAATCGAGGAGATTTTGATGGAAATCATCTTCAGAATGAATATTTATTCAATTTTAGCTTCGAAATCGATCAAAAATGGGTTGAACTTCATTATGTAACTTCATTAGGGAGACAAAAATTTAAAGTTTTATTTGTTGCATAATTTTAATCTTCGAGTTTTGAATTATTTGTATCAAAAAAGACAAAAATTCATAGAATTTTAATAATAATATTACTCTAACTTCATATTTACCTTTTGAGTAATAAAAATATTTGTCATTCCTGAAAAAGTCAACAAAGTAAAATAAAAGAAAAAACTTTTTACAAACATTACAATACAAATATATTTATTTTTCTTTCTATTTTGATTTGGGAGGGTTTTCAGAGGAGGATGATCTACTACGTATATATTTCTTTCATTTCTTAAATAATTATTTTTTTTGAGATTCTCCACTTAAAATTCTTAAAACATTTTTTGATTTATTTTTTTACGTCGAGTTAAAAGTCTGAACAACTTAACTTAATTTAATTTATTCAGCAATGGTTGTTGCGCCATGCTGTTATTATCATTATTCGATAAGTTTGACATCTTTTTAAGGAACGGCTGATTCTTAATATTATTTGATTTGACTACATTGAAACCAACGTTGTTGATGCGTTTATTTGTGGCAGCGGGAACTGTACTCGATAGAATGCCATTTCCATTGGTTGCCGCGGGAAAATGCGATGAATTCTTAAGCTCTTGTTGTTCGTCGGCGGCGCCGGCAGTAGCAGCAGCGACAGTACTGCCAGTTAGCAAAGTGTTGTTATTGCCATTGAATAGCATGTTATTGAGAGAATCGCTCTCCTTTTCGCCAGTCAACCAGAAAGTGAGCATGTCACCTTTGCCTTTCATCTTCACCAAACCGCGCGTCTCAATTTCAAAGGTCCCAAAGACATCTAATACTTCCTTTGTACTATGACTAATGTGAATTTTCAATGGTTCACCGTTACTTTCCATGCGAGAAGCTACGTGAAGTGGAAATTTTTCTCAAGTCATCTAAATAATTGATGAAAAAAAAAAATTTTTTTTTTCTTACCTGTGTTGACTGTATCTCCAAAGAGACAATATCGGGGCATCTTTAAACCGACGACGCCCGCAACACACGGTCCCGTATGCAGCCCAATCCGCAATTTTAGCTGCTCCCCAGGTCGATGACGGATTTTAAAGTGATGCACAGCCGAGAGAAGTGACAGCGCCATGCGACCTATTTCGCGTGCATGACGATTTTGGTTTCTCACAGGTAAGCCAGACACGACCATGTAAGCGTCGCCGATCGTTTCTACCTTGTACACGTCAAAATGCTCGATGATGGAGTCGAAACACGTGTAGAGATCATTCAGCAGATCCACAACTTGCATCGGAGTACTTTCGGCGGAAATTGCCGTAAAACCTACAATATCACTGAAATATATTGTCACTTGATCATAATACTCTGCTATCACGGGTTTGCCGCTGATCAATTGGTTCGCGATAGATTTCGGCAGCAATTGATACAACAGCTCTTCACATTTGCGCTTCTCTTCGAAATAATCCTGCGTTCGTTCTTCTACCAAGGTCTCCAAGTTGTCCGCATATTGCTCCATGCGTTTCAATAAATTATCTAATATGTTACTGGATTCGTTTTCTCTGGAAAATAAAAAAAAAATTAAATTAAAAAAAAATTCAAAGCTAAAAATAATTTTTATTCATATCTGGTCGATTTTTGATGAAACAAAAAAAAAACGATTTTTTATAAAGCAAAAACCGTTTAAACTCACATCAAGTTTAATAAAATTGAATAATTATGCATTTTAAAGATGATTTCCATGCATATCTGGTCGATTTTTGATAAAACAAAAAAAAAAACGATTTTTTCATATGAGGAGCAAAAACCGTTGTTTTTTACTCACATCAAGTTTCAACCCATTTTGGGTGGATTTCAAAGCTAAAATTGAATAATTATGCATTTTAAAGATGATTTCCATGCATATCTGGTCGATTTTTGATAAAACAAAAAAAAAACGATTTTTTCATATGAGGAGCAAAAACCGTTGTTTTTTACTCACATCAAGTTTCAACCCATTTTTGATGGATTTCAAAGCTAAAATTGAATAATTATGCATTTTAAAGATGATTTCCATGCATATCTGGTCGATTTTTGATAAAACAAAAAAAAAACGATTTTTTCATATGAGGAGCAAAAACCGTTGTTTTTTACTCACGTCAAGTTTCAACCCATTTTTGATGGATTTTAAAGCTAAAATTGAATAAATATTCATTTTAAAGATACTTTCCATGCATATCTGGTCGATTTTTGATAAAATAAAAAAACAACGATTTTTTCATAT
Source organism: Culicoides brevitarsis (assembly GCF_036172545.1). Classification (NCBI taxonomy): domain Eukaryota; kingdom Metazoa; phylum Arthropoda; class Insecta; order Diptera; family Ceratopogonidae; genus Culicoides; species Culicoides brevitarsis. Next base: position 27,966,165 of record NC_087085.1, on the reverse strand, counting down.
GAGGAGCAAAAACCGTTGTTTTTTACTCACGTCAAGTTTCAACCCATTTTTGATGGATTTCAAAGCTAAAATTGAATAATTATGCATTCTAAAGATGATTTCCATGCATATCTGGTCGATTTTTGATAAAACAAAAAAAAAAACGATTTTTTCATATGAGGAGCAAAAACCGTTGTTTTTTACTCACATCAAGTTTCAACCCATTTTTGATGGATTTCAAAGCTAAAATTGAATAATTATGCATTCTAAAGATGATTTCCATGCATATCTGGTCGATTTTTGATGATTTCCATGCAAAATGAAAAAAAAAAAACGATTTTTTCATATGAGGAGCAAAAACCGTTGTTTTTTACTCACATCAAGTTTCAACCCATTTTTGATGGATTTCAAAGCTAAAATTGAATAATTATGCATTCTAAAGATGATTTCCATGCATATCTGGTCGATTTTTGATGAAATAAAAAAAAAACGATTTTTTCATATGAGGAGCAAAAACCGTTGTTTTTTACTCACATCAAGTTTCAACCCATTTTTGATGGATTTCAAAGCTAAAATTGAATAATTATGCATTTTAAAGATGATTTCCATGCATATCTGGTCGATTTTTGATAAAATAAAAAAAACGATTTTTTCATATGAGGAGCAAAAACCGTTGTTTTTTACTCACATCAAGTTTCAACCCATTTTTGATGGATTTCAAAGCTAAAATTGAATAATTATGCATTCTAAAGATGATTTCCATGCATATCTGGTCGATTTTTGATGAAATAAAAAAAAAACGATTTTTTCATATGAGGAGCAAAAACCGTTGTTTTTTACTCACATCAAGTTTCAACCCATTTTTGATGGATTTCAAAGCTAAAATTGAATAATTATGCATTCTAAAGATGATTTCCATGCATATCTGGTCGATTTTTGATAAAACAAAAAAAAAAACGATTTTTTCATATGAGGAGCAAAAACCGTTGTTTTTTACTCACATCAAGTTTCAACCCATTTTTGATGGATTTCAAAGCTAAAATTGAATAATTATGCATTCTAAAGATGATTTCCATGCATATCTGGTCGATTTTTGATGAAACAAAAAAAAAAACGATTTTTTCATATGAGGAGCAAAAACCGTTGTTTTTTACTCACATCAAGTTTCAACCCATTTTTGATGGATTTCAAAGCTAAAATTGAATAATTATGCATTTTAAAGATGATTTCCATGCATATCTGGTCGATTTTTGATAAAAAAAAAAAAAAAACGATTTTTTCATATGAGGAGCAAAAACCGTTGTTTTTTACTCACATCAAGTTTCAACCCATTTTTGATGGATTTCAAAGCTAAAATTGAATAATTATGCATTCTAAAGATGATTTCCATGCATATCTGGTCGATTTTTGATGAAATAAAAAAAAAACGATTTTTTCATATGAGGAGCAAAAACCGTTGTTTTTTACTCACATCAAGTTTCAACCCATTTTTGATGGATTTCAAAGCTAAAATTGAATAATTATGCATTTTAAAGATGATTTCCATGCATATCTGGTCGATTTTTGATGAAATAAAAAAAAAACGATTTTTTCATATGAGGAGCAAAAACCGTTGTTTTTTACTCACATCAAGTTTCAACCCATTTTTGATGGATTTCAAAGCTAAAATTGAATAATTATGCATTTTAAAGATGATTTCCATGCATATCTGGTCGATTTTTGATAAAAAAAAAAAAAAACGATTTTTTCATATGAGGAGCAAAAACCGTTGTTTTTTACTCACATCAAGTTTCAACCCATTTTTGATGGATTTCAAAGCTAAAATTGAATAATTATGCATTTTAAAGATGATTTCCATGCATATCTGGTCGATTTTTGATGAAATAAAAAAAAAACGATTTTTTCATATGAGGAGCAAAAACCGTTGTTTTTTACTCACATCAAGTTTCAACCCATTTTTGATGGATTTCAAAGCTAAAATTGAATAATTATGCATTCTAAAGATGATTTCCATGCATACCTGGTCGATTTTTGATGAAACAAAAAAAAAACGATTTTTTCATATGAGGAGCAAAAACCGTTGTTTTTGATAAAATAAAAAAAAACGATTTCCATGCATATCTGGTCGATTTTTGATGAAACAAAAAAAAAACGATTTTTTCATATGAGGAGCAAAAACCGTTGTTTTTTACTCACATCAAGTTTCAACCCATTTTTGATGGATTTCAAAGCTAAAATTGAATAATTATGCATTCTAAAGATGATTTCCATGCATATCTGGTCGATTTTTGATGAAATAAAAAAAAAACGATTTTTTCATATGAGGAGCAAAAACCGTTGTTTTTTACTCACATCAAGTTTCAAGTTTCAATGCCCATTTTTGATGGATTTCAAAGCTAAAATTGAATAATTATGCATTCTAAAGATGATTTCCATGCATATCTGGTCGATTTTTGATGAAATAAAAAAAAACGATTTTTTCATATGAGGAGCAAAAACCGTTGTTTTTTACTCACATCAAGTTTCAACCCATTTTTGATGGATTTCAAAGCTAAAATTGAATAAATATGCATTCTAAAGATGATTTCCATGCATATCTGGTCGATTTTTGATGAAATAAAAAAAAAAAAAACGATTTTTTCATATGAGGAGCAAAAACCGTTGTTTTTTACTCACATCAAGTTTCAACCCATTTTTGATGGATTTCAAAGCTAAAATTGAATAATTATGCATTCTAAAGATGATTTCCATGCATATCTGGTCGATTTTTGATGAAAAAAAAAAAAAACGATTTTTTCATATGAGGAGCAAAAACCGTTGTTTTTTACTCACATCAAGTTTCAACCCATTTTTGATGGATTTCAAAGCTAAAATTGAATAATTATGCATTCTAAAGATGATTTCCATGCATATCTGGTCGATTTTTGATGAAATAAAAAAAAACGATTTTTTCATATGAGGAGCAAAAACCGTTGTTTTTTACTCACATCAAGTTTCAACCCATTTTTGATGGATTTCAAAGCTAAAATTGAATAATTATGCATTCTAAAGATGATTTCCATGCATATCTGGTCGATTTTTGATGAAATAAAAAAAATATTATATTCTAAAAATTTACCTATTTATTTTCCTAATCTGCAACTTTAGTGCTGAGAACATCGGTCTCTCGAGCGGCGACTCCTGCCAACACTTGACCATTATGTTATTAATATCTTCAAAAGCAGTCTCATCGATTTTCGGTCGAAACGGCGCCATGAATTTCGGAACCGTTTTCACTAAATGTACAATTTCTAAAAATACAAAAAAGACGAAAAGTAAGCTTTGAAATTGAATTTCCCTTCAAAATTCATTGTTTTTGCTGCACTTTTCAATGTTTAGTAAACAAAATTCCTCAAAAAATGTCTCGCCAAAGTCCAGTTCCTCGAGTTCGTCCGAAAGCTATTCGCCGCCTCAGAAATATTTGACACGTTATACAATTCGTCCGAGCACCGCAGTCTCGTATGCGCCGCGATCGGTGCGTTTTCGGCCCATTTCACGCACCAAAGCCCCCAAAAAAGTCGTTAGTGCCCTTTTCGATGAGGAGGATCTCGTTCACAATTATTCCGAGAAATTTCGGGACAAAATCGAGGTGGATCGCCATTCGAAACGACTCCAAATGATGGCACGATCCGTTCATTCGACGGAATCAAAACGCGATCAGCGCGAAAGTGTCTTTGTGAAGGAAAAACGAAGATATTCGGCGATTCTTTCGAATTACCAGCGGAAAAAATTGTCGGATTTGGATGTTGTGTTCCAGGAGCAAACGTACAAGGGTCAGAAGCATTTCAAAATGCCACGGAGCATGTGGTTGCGGCAACTCGAAGAAACGGCAGCGCAAAATGAAAAAGTAGCGAGAAAACTTTTGGTCGCCGAAGAAGAAAATCTTGGAGATATTTGTTGCTGTCCGATGTTCACAACGCACATGTTCTTCCCCGAAAAGTATCGCATGCAAAATTTCTTCAAATTACGAGAAAAGAAAAAAAAAGTGAAATAGTCACCTTTTGGCGATCGCTCTTCGTCACCGAGGAAGAAGGGACCTTGTCGAGTGATAATTTCGTGGACGATAATTCCGAACGAGTAAACATCTCCTTTTTGAGTGCCGCGTGGCGGACGATTCTCTTCCATTCTCAGTAGCTCAGGAGCTGTCCATAATTGTCCTTTAATAAAAAAAAAAAAATTAAAAATTTGTTATTTTTTTTTCGCTTTTTTTTGTTAATTAAACATACTTCTCCAATATTGATAGCTATCCGGATCGGCAGCCTCCCCTGTGGGCGAACGCAATTCATGCAAACCAAAATCCGTGATTTTTAGCACGAAACGCGAATCAACGACACAATTTGATGATTTCAGGTTGCCATGCGATCCGATTTCGTTTGAGTGGAGAAATGCCATTCCCTGTGAAAAAAAATGTTTAATTAGGTAAGTGCAATAATTTGAATTAAATTTAAATTAAACTTATTTTCACCTTATCAAAGAATTAAAAAAAAAGTTCAAAAAAAAATGAATAAAATCATCGAAAATTAATAAAAAGTTAATTTAAAAAAAATGAAATTAATTAAAAAATTAATAAATTTAAAATTAATTTAATTTTTTTATTATTATTAAAAAAAAAATAAAAATTATTTTATTAAAATTTTATTTATTATTTTTTTAAATTTAATTTTTAAAATTAAATTAAATATTTATATCATTTTTAAAAATTTTTGAATTAATTTTTAATTTTTATTTAATTAAATTAAATTAATTTTAAAAAAATTTTAATTAAATTCTCGAACTCAATAAATTTTTTTTATTATTTAAATTATTTTGAAGTTTTTTAAAAATTTTTTTTATAAACTTAGCTTTAAATTTTAAAGATTAAAATTAAAAATTAAATAATTAATTAAATAAAAATTAAAAATAATTTAATTAAATTTAAGCAAAAATAAAATGTTTCAAAATTTTTTTCATTTTCGTTATTGTTGACAAACATTTTCAATAATTACTAGAAAATTCTTTTAAAAAAAACTTTCTAATTTTTGTATATTTTCAAAGAAAAATATTTTTTTAAATGATAAAAAAAAATTAAATAAAATCTAAAAACCACAAAAATTAATAAAAAATTGTTCCCTACTGAAACTCGTGCAAAAATTAAATATTAAACATTTTTAAAATATTAAAAAAGTAAAAAAAAAATATTTTTCCAACTTACCTTAACAATGTCATGCATGAGCGACAACTTAAACATCCAATCGAGCTTAATTTGTTCATTTTCCAGTATGTCTTGCAGAGAGCCTTTCGGGCAAAATTCCGTCAAAATACACGTTTCTGGCGGTTCCAAACACGCCCCGTAGAACCGAACAAGATGCTCGTGTTGCAAATCCTTCATCTTCTTCAGTTCCAACATGAGAGAGCGATTAAGTGTCAAATTGGCCACATCGATCTTCTTAACTGCCACTCGTTGACCTTTGTAGAATGCAATTGGAATAAATGGCACTCTATCGCCGCCTATCGAACCAAATTCCTCGGAATTGACGGTCTATTGTGGAAGAGAAATGAAAATTTTAATAAAAACCGACAGCAAAGCGGAAAATTGGTCGTTGGAATGAATTTACCCCATCCATGAGAGAGTGATGTGCGATAAAGTGATAAAAATTTGAACAATTAACACGTGAGTGAGATAAAAATTTTAATTTTTTCATGTCATGTATCGGGATAAAGTCAATTTCGCGTGTCGCTGACGTTGCTTACCAACTGTGATCCGCGTTTGTTGTTTGTCACGGCGAGCGAATAGCAACTGCCACGTCCATGCCGACCCGCCGTGCTCGTTCGCAAAATCTCATTTTGATTAACTTTCCAGCTCATCGAGTTAATCTCAGCTTCGAGTCGATAGTGGCCGTACCCAAAAAAAGAAATCAGCGCCATAATGAGCAAAATCACACTCAACACAATCGACAAAATCGCATAGCCGGGCAACGAGTTATCCGGGCACAAGCTATTGTCGAATCCGCAAATCGGGCTATCAGGCGGCGCCTCATCTCTGTCGCCCGCCCAATGAATCGACCGATTTTCCATGTATCGCAGTCCCATGTCGTGATAATAATTAGCCACAAGCTCAAAATATCCCGTTTCGGGATTCATGTCGTACAGGGAGTAATCTGACATCCGATCGCCGTTCTTGTCAATCGTCACATTGCCCGTGATGCCCTTGAACGTACGATTCCACATCATATGGGTGAGATGTGTGCCATTTACCGGTCCATGCAGTGCTCGTTTCTCGCCCATTTGACGAATTGTGTCGTTCAGTGCGTAGGCATAGAGAAAGACGCCGTCATAGAATGCCGTGACAATTGTGCTGACAGTCTCGTTTTCGCCAAATGTGTAGTTGTACTTTTCCTTTGCCAGCGATTTGACTTCCTCCGAAAAATTACGATAAATCTCGTCCTCGGGCTGTCGTGCTGTCACCGTCAACAATGCGGAATACGCAATTCGTGCTCGTTCATTAACTTCGGGCGGATCGCTTTCCTTATACCACGGTTGGATGCTCGTTTTTGTCATGCTGTTTGTTGATGCGACAAAATAAATAGAAGAAAAAAATGAATAAAGAAATGTTTTATAAAAATTCATAAAAAAATTAAAATAAAAAAAAAATAGGAGAAAAATAATTTGAGACAATTAATTTTAATGCAAAAATAAAGTTTTGGCTCTTAATATTTTTCTCATTTTAAATTTTTAAAAATTATTTTAAATTTTTTATAGCATTTTTTAATTTTTTTAAGCTAATTAAGTTTCATGAACATTTTGTTTAAATTTCAGTAAGTAAAAATTTCAAAGTTTTGACCCAATGCACATTCTCAAATTATTGGCCCAATAAACATTTTAAAATATTGACACGAAAAACATTTAAATTTTTGCCCAATATACATTTTGAAATTTTTTTCAATACACATTTTAAATTTCGACCCAATACACATTTTAAAAGTTTGACTCAGTGCTAATTTTGAAATTTTTACCCAAGTGTTTGGTCCAAATGCAATATTAGTAAATTTTACTCCAATGAACAGTTTGAAATTTTTTTCCAGTGAAAATTTTATAATATTGACAGTATGTTAATATCGCAAGTTAAAAAATTTGGCCCAGTGAACATTTTAAAATTTTTTATTTAATGTTCTTTTGGAAGTTTTTGCCAGTGAAAATTCTAAAATTGTGGACCCAATGAATATTTTAAAATTTCGACCCAATACACATTTTAAAATTTTCGTTTAATGGTTCAATGAATATTTTGAAAATTTTTCTCAAATATTCGGAAAATTTCAAGTTTCGACCCAATGCACATTCTCAAATTTTAGCCCAATGATCGTACTAAAAATTTTGTCCCAATGAACATTCTAAAATGTTGACCCAATAAACATTCTAAAATTTTTGCCCATAGAACATTTAATGTTTTTGGCCCAATATTAATTTAGAAATTTCGACTCAATACACATTTTCAAGAGTTTGATCCAGTGCTTATTTTGAAATTCGTACCCAATGCACGATTTTAAATTTTTGTCCAAATGCACAATCTAAAATTTTACCCCAATGAACATTTTGAAATTATACTCAGTGAAAATTTTTGAATTTTGACCCAATAAAAATTCTAAAATTTTGATCCTCTGTTCTTGTTGCAGTTTTTCCCAGTGAAAATTCCAAAAATTGTAACCCAATACATATTCTGAAATTTTTCGAATATTAAAACTTCAATAAAAATCATACAAAAAAACGCAAAAAAAAGTTAGTCAGGAAATAGAGACAAAAAAAGAGAAATATGTAAGTAAATAACAATAAAAGCACGAGATAGCTCATCAAATATTTGAACGGAAATTTGATCACGTTTCGTTTTCTCTTCCACGCAACGCACGTTATAATTGCACATGGATTACCATTAATATTATCACAAAGCAATGACAACGACGCGTTGCCTCTAGCGTGCATGGACAAACAAACGACCGATAATCATATTGACTTACCTGGAAAATATTTCAATGTTGAAGAAAACGTATTCCCCACTTTCGACCATGTTGAGCTCGTGCGCCGCCAGCATGATATCCCGAATTGTATCGGGACTGGCACACATGATGATAACTGCAAAGAATACAAAATATAGGTAATTAATTGAGACGAGAGCTCTTATTGATGGCATGCCATGCCACTTTACGAAAAGAGAGGGCGAGAGGGGAAAAAATCTCTGTAAATGTATTTTTATCCATTGTCATTCAGATTTGGTGAACGAAACGAGAAAAATTAAATGTATATACTTGACAGAGCTATCAATCATTCACACACATACCAACTTTTTCCTCACTTTTTTTCCATTAACGCAAAAATTCAAATGCTCGACAACGACGACGATGATGATGTCGAGAATGACGTTATCATCAATTTCGTATTTCCCATGGATGTGAGAAAAGCTTTGAAAATATAAACAAATTTTTCGGCGTGAACGGAAGCTGATTGTTACACACGTCGACGAGTTGGCTTGATAATCTCCATATAGTTGAAAAATTTTTGCTGCTGACTTCATTGGATGATTTTTTGTTACATCATCCGAAATCCATCAAGCTCGTGCATTGAAAAAATTTTCGTTAGGAGCTTCTCACTTGATTCATTGAAGCTCGAATATTTTTCCATCAAGAAAGTCTACAATTTAAAATAACATGTTCGTTTTTTGTTGACTTTACACAAGAAAAATGTAGATAAGATCTTAGTTATTTTTAAATTGCGATAGAGATGTAAAATACTTCGGAACTATCTACAAAGGAATGTTCATGTAAATTATTTAGTTATGGTATGCATTTCTAGCAATTATTTATTTTGCTTGTATAATATTCCAATATGTGTATTTTAGATGTAGAGAAATATTAATTTTTCATCTAGTCTTTTTCGCTTTTGTTTATTTTTCTACATGCGTAACTTTTAAAATAATTTCTAATTTCTCGATTATTATTGACATATTAAGTCAATTTTGATTTGAACAAAGTTTCCTTAATGAGCTTTCTTTAAATCACATCACTTAATTTTATCACTTTTTTTCTTCTTTATTCATGTTCCACATCAACATTGACCTGACGCGAATGGCATAATTGGTCTAGAGACAGGACGACATCAAATAGTTTTCCGGTTTTCGTTCAAATAGTAGGCGATTATCGGGAGCGCGTCGAATGTAAATTTCCTAGGTTCCTAGGATGTCACGTATGGGGGTGTTTTTGTCAATTCCTATTTCGGATTCCTGTAGTTCGGATGGCAGGTCGCCTATCAGCAGGTGACAGTCCCACAGAACATGATCGATCGTTTCGTAGCTCATTCCTCAGTCGCATTTTGGCGAGTCTCGATCGTGATGCTGTTTAGATTTTATCATTTCAACGAAAAAAATATGTCATTGATAATTTCGTGTTAGTTGGACCTAAAGGAGTTTAAAAACAAATATAAATTTTCATGGTTTAAATCACAAAAGTTTATTCTACAATTTATTTAAAACTCAGGTTTTTTAATTACTTTAGGCCTAATTAACACAAAACCATCAAAAAATCTCATAACATATTTATTTCGATGAAATGATAAATCGGGTGATGTGAAATATAAGTCTACACAAAATGAATTTGAAGATGAATTATTAAACAGACAGGGACTTAGCTTAGTATAGTGGTTAGAGTATCTGACTGATGAGCTTAAGGTCGTTGCTTCGATACTCAAAATCATGAAAGATTTTTCTGACTCCAATCGTGCTCAAAATTTACTGAGATCTTTACGAAACCCTTTGCAAATTTGGGACCTTCTGGGAGAGCTGAGTGAATTTTGAGGGCGCCTGCTTGGGATGACAGGTAAAAAGCTAAGACCCATTCCCCGGCGTTTACTGAGAAAGCTTACGATTTCACAGTATGAAGTACAATAGGACTGCGGTATGAGCCATTCTAGATGCTATAAGGGTTAGGCTTGTATGATTTCAATCAAAATCAAAAATAAAAAAAAATATTTGATTTTTTTAAGTGACAAATCATATCTTGATTTGTTTTGCAAATTACCGTAATCTACATAATGCTAAGAGAATTTAAAAATCTCTTCTCTTAACGAAAATGGAAGTCAAAATTCGTTCTCTTAACATTTTTTTGTTTCAAATTCTAATTTTTGAAAATTTTTAACTAAAATATTTGAAATTTCAACTAATTTTGTACTTTTATGTATTTTTATTTTAAAATTATCATTTTTGTGTCAAAAACATTTGAAAATACAACTAAAATTTGTTTAAAAACATATTTAAAAATTTAAGAGAAATGGTTTAAGAGAAAAGCCTTCTCTTAATTTATCTACATTTTTTCGTTTCATTTGAATTTTAACGGTTTTTTTTTCTCTTAGCATTATGTAGATTACGGTAATCAAAAATTTTTCAAAACTGAAATGTTTTTGATTTGATTTAAAAATAGATTCAAATCAAAATTAATTAAAATCAAATCAAAAAAAATTCAGTTTTGAAAATTTTTTGGTTGATTTGCAAATCATTCAAATCATTATTTGATTTGTCTCTTAAAAGAATTAAATCATTTTTTTTGATTTTGATTGAAATCATACAAGCCTAAGTAAACCCTAACCCTACCGATTCTTAGGCAAGTCTAGTTTGTCTAGATAATTGGTTGAGTTCTGTTACTTCTCCGGAGCGACAATATTATTTGGAAATCTTCAACGATATGTGTCATTGTTTGAATCTCACTGCATTCTTATAGAGAAGATGGAATAATTTGCCATTTATGAAAAATAAATCTGCAATGTTCGCAATTGGTTTTGAAACCTATTAAAATTCGATTAAAAAATTTCTCGGGAGATCAAAGCTTTTTAATAAGCCAAATCAATTGATCACAATTAATGAATTTGTCAACTAGACTTTACGTCAAAGCTTTAGAGGTCATAGAATTCAACTAAGACCCATGTAAAATATGTCTTAATATAAAAATCATATCAGCTTTTCTATTAGCAATTCTGGGCAATTAGAGCACGACGTACCCTTCCATGTCAGTCAATAATCATCAACATCATCATAAATCGTTCATCTGAAAAAAAAAAATCATCGCTCATATTTATTGCAACTGTATATTTAAAAATTTATTAGTTCTCGAAACCAGCTTCAAGAGAAAAGCTCCTTCTGTACAATCGACAATTTTTTCACCTCATCAAATTACCTTAAAAAATCAAGTTACTTACTCGAGCACAAAAAAATCTCCCACACTTGGAACCCCAACTCCTACACATGTCAAAACATAAGCTGATAGATTTAAAATACGATCCGACGTGTGGTCAGTTAGTGCATACTTGGAAAAAGTAAATCAAGCATAAAATACCCAATAATCATCATAAACTGATGATGAAGAGCTCTCTCAGAATTTGTGATTATTTAAAGTTTTTTTTTATGATTGATTCATGCTGTCAGTCAGATTATGAAGGATATATTTTTTTAAAGATTTTTTTCTTTTACAACATCTTCGTCCTTTGCTTTCCATAATCCCATATATACAAGCAATACGTTTTTTTCTGCTTCATCTAAACGAGTAAGGTTCATGACCACATTGATGTCATTCTATTTCAGTTTCTTCATTGTCAAAATTGTCAGAAATTGCTTTTATGATACTACTATTGCTACTTTTTTGGATTCGCTCCATATAATCTTGAATATTATTTTTTTTCGTCATCAAAATACATGCAGTGTTACTGGTGAAATCGTTCGAGAATAAAGATAAATGCTGCTGGTCAGAAAATCAATGAGTCCTTTTGTTTGTTCTCTTTCATTATTTGTTTTTTTTTTGTGCTGCTACATCCAACTAGTAGTAGTAATGATGATACAAACAAGCAATCATACAACTTTTAATTTATTACATTGTTTAAAATAATAATAACATGATATTGTTGCTAGTTTTGAACACAAAAAAGTTTCGTATTTCATAAAAGTTGGGAAAAACATCTCTTTTACATGTGAAAAAATTTGAATATTTGAGGAAAAAATATGAGTCATGTGTGTGTGGGTGGTTGAATGTTCGAGTAAAAGCAGATTTCGTTTTGACAAGTTTTATAACGATTTATGTTTTTTTTTGCGTTTCAAGGTAGCAAATTTATTCACTTCTCAAATGTTCAACGAATGTCAACATCGAATTTACCCATGAATGGAAATTGTGCAAAATGTTGACTTCCGTTGATCGGCTTATAATGTTGATGTTCAATTTTCTTTTTGAATGGCAACGTTGTAATATATTTTGAACTAAAAATAATAAATATTAAAAAAAGTCTTTTCATTTTAAATAAAATTACAAAATGTGGAGTTGCCTGGTATTTTTTTGATGTTTTAAAAAGTTTAGTTAAGTTATTATTTAACTTCCGACTTTGACGAAAAAATTCAGGGGGAAAATTAAAAATATTAAAAAAAGGAAATTTTTAGACAGTTTTTGGTATTTTTTGATTAGGCCAATCCAAATGAAAATGAAAAATAAAGTCCAAAATTTTTATAAATAAAATTGGGGTGGGGGCAAAAATAAAAAAAAATTTGAAATACTATTAACTATTTTCATACAAAATTTTAAACAATTTTTGAACGTTAATTTTTTTTATTATTTTTTTTAATTTTTGAGATTCGCTAATTCAAAATAGAATTCAGAATATTACATATTAAAAATTTAAGAAAAAAAATCATACAAAATAACTGTCAAAAAATTTTGAAAAATAAAACCAAAAAATAAAAAAAATTAAAGAAGAAAATTTAATTTGATTCAATCATATAATAATATTTTTTCAAAAAAAAATGATTAAAAATTTTTGAAAAAATTTTTTAAAAAATATATCGCATCGAACTTTATTTTTGATTTTTATTTGGAGCAGCCTTAAGGCTATTAGATTTAATTATTTAACTTTATTTCACCCTTAACTTTCAATTTTGTCGAAAAAAATCAGGAGAAAAAAATAAAAAAGGAAATTTTTTGAAAGTTTTTGGTATTTTTTGATTAAAAACGACAAAATAGCAAATTTACATTAAAAATATTTTAAAGATGAACTCGAGATGAACTTAATTTGTTTAACATTTTCTATCCAAGATGAAAAAAATTTTTACTCACGTGACCAAAATTAAACGTTTTTTCCTTAAATTAATAACCCCACCCCCCCAACAAAAATCTTCAAAAGTGAAATAATCAAATTTATTGGCTTAATTTCCTACGAAAAATGTTCTTTGAGTTCTTCAAATAAATCCGGAAGTACAGATTTCATTTTACTCAAATGAATCAACAAATTCAGGAAATTTATTTTTTTTTCACATTTTTGCATTTCAATAGAAAACTTGCATTGAAATATTTTTTCTTTCATCAAATTGAGTATAATTTTCCGTATTTGTGGCTTTACTTGAATGCAACTAAGATAAATTCAAAAATTGAATCCAAAGAACGAGGGAAGAAGTAAATATTGCCAAACAATTTGCGAGCAAATTCACTGAGTAAATGTTCTCTATTCTGCTAAAATTATATTTTATAGCTAGGCACAAAAAAAAACGAGAATAAATATTTATTTAGTCTCGATAAAATGATAAATATAAAAAATAGATAAATTTTATTGTTATATCGCCAAAGAGAAATCTAACGATTTTTTATTGCCCTGTGAATATTTATTTGGCAATTACGCAATTACTTTATTTTTATTGTTGGATGAAGGTGTCATAAAAATATTTTTTTTTGTAACCATGTGTTAATTTATTTTTTTTTAATTTATTGGAAAAATACCAGGCGAATACATTTTCTTAATTAAATTATTTATTTTAAAATAAAAATATTTTTGTTTATTATGAAATAAATTAAAAACTCATGAAAAAAATTAAAAAGTAAGAAAACCGCAAAGAAAATTATTTTAAAAAGCTATTATAATTTTCTGTTCACCTTTTCTTAATAACAAAATGAACTCTCTCAACCGGCAAAGATAACAAGTAACACCATTTACGTAAGAAAACCCCCTCGGATAATTTGATAAAAAAAGTTAATTGAATGGAAATTGATTCTCACTTCCAAACGTACTTCACTTGAACAATACTTCACTACCCAATTTCCATCGCCGAGACGACACGAGAAAATAATAATACCCTTTTTATGCGATTAGACGATGACGACGATGATATCATAACGGCAAAAATTGATAGAAAACAGAATGAAATTAACACACAGAGCAACCACGACGGTTATGATAATCCGATTTGACTCTAAATGGCAGTTCGTGAGGAATTTTGATGGGGAAACTTTCCTCATTAAACCTCTGCTACATCTACATCACAGAGAAAAAGAATATCAAACCATGGAAACGATGTTAATTTGTCAAGTAGATGAATCGCCAAGGAGATTCACGGGCGGCGCGCGCGAGCAAACGTGACATTATTGTCGATTTCTTCTTCTTCTTCCTCCTCATGCAATTCATTAAATATTCAAATAATCGACAAACACTATTTTTAAATGATAATCTCCAAAGCGTGTTTAAAATTTTGTCGTTCTTTCTCTTTGTCCTGTCATGCCACTCGAAAAAGGATATTTTAAAAATGAATTTTTCTTCGGCCTGGAATTAAGAAATTTTCATAAGCACAAAAGTTTTTTTTTTAAAACCAAACTTGTGATATTTCCTAGTTATCTCGTACAAATTTCCTTTTTTTGTTCACATTTGTGCTCCATTCAATAGTAAATTACGGAAGACTATGCTTGTTGAAAAACTTTTATAATAATTTGTTATGAATGGCACAAACTCGCATAAAAGAGAAAAAGGAAAACGGAGAGAGAGGAAAATCAAAAACGTGCCTGTGCTGTATTTTGAAATACTTTAAGGAATCATTAGACTTCTGCACTACAACTTGTTGAAAATTTGCTCGAAGAAATGTTTGGTTTGCCACAAACTTCGTAGTCAATAGAAAAACTTGAATCGAATTGTTCAATTGAATTTTTACGATGAACAATTTTTTACTGCATTTCGAATAAAAAAATGTTTTTCAGGAAATTCAGTAGTGTCCAGTTAAATTTTTAAAATGAGCCACGTGGTTAAAAGAAATTAAATAAACCACGTGGTTAAAAGAATTTAAATAAACCACGTGGTTAAAATAAATTAAATAAACCACGTGTTTAAAAGAATTTAAATAAACCACGTGGTTAAAAAATTTAAATAAACCACGTGGTTAAAAAAATTTAAATAAACCACGTGGTTAAAAAAATTTAAATAAACCACGTGGTTAAAATAAATTAAATAAAATTAAATAAACCACGTGATTAAAAAAAATTAAATAAACCACGTGGTTAAAAAAATTTAAATAAACCACGTGGTTAAAAAAATTTAAATAAACCACGTGTTTAAAAGAATTTAAATAAACCACGTGGTTAAAAGAATTTAAATAAACCACGTGGTTTAAAAAATTTAAAAAACCACGTGTTTAAAAGAATTTAAATAAACCACGTGGTTAAAAAAAATTTAATCAAGCACGTGGTTAAAAAAAATAAATAAACCACGTGGTTAAAAAAAATAAATAAACCACGTGGTTAAGAGAACTTAAATAAATCACGTGGTTATAAGAATTTGAATGAATTTCGTCAAAAGAATTTAAATAAACCACGTGGTTAAAAAAAATTATATAAAACACGTGGTTAAAAAAATTTAAATAAACCATGTTTTTAAAAGAAGTTAAATAAATCACGTGGTTAAAAAAAATTTAAAAAACCATGTGTTTAAAAGAATTTAAATAAACCACGTGGTCAAAAGAATTTAAATGAACCACGTGGTTAAAAGCTTTAAAAAACCACATGGGTATCGAAAAGCGGTATCAATGCTGACCAATCTCCAAAGGAAAACTTTTTACATTATTTTACACAATAGAATAACATAATAAAAGTGTAATACTCACTTCTAGCATTTCGTTTTGCAAGTTTTAATGCAGTTAGCAGTCGTTCTTTGGTTGCCGTTGTTTCATCAAATTCCTGATAGATCTGATCCGTGCGATTTAACGTTCTAAAAATAGGCGCCATTGTCAACGAGCATTGCGAATTTCCTTTGTTCGCCCGATCCACGTGGTTATGAAACATCGCAAAGGCAATTGTCCAATTGAAATGATTCAAAATCTCCTTAAACGCTTGTCCAATATGCACATATCCGCCCAGCAGCCGTGTCAATGTCGGATATTGCGTTTTGTAGTTAAAGGCGTCTGCAATGCCGCCACCGGTGAGTACGGGAACTTCCCAGACGCCTGCATATCTCGAAACTGGCGCCAACACGTAATCGCACATCGGTCCAAAAAAGGCATCCGGCTTGTTGACGATATAAAAGTCGAATGCTGCCAGTGGGCCGTATGTCGAAGAGCATCGTGTGTCCTTGTACTCGTACCAGATGTTGTAATTTGCCAGAGGACCGTTATTGGCGCGCAATTTGCGGATTGCGAGATCCATGGCGGTTAATACGAGCGCTGACACGTTGGAGTGTTGCGAGTGCGGTAGTGTCGTTGGCAGTAACACGGCAAAGTGGATGTCGCGTTTAATTGGTGCCATGTGTGAACGATTGTTTCGACGATGGTGCTGATGCGGTGCTGCGGCGACAGAAGCAGCCGTTGTCGATGACGATGAAATTGCGCGCACCAAACGATGATATATGAAGTTATCGGTGAGAGACACTTTATCACTTTTACTGTCATCGTTATTATTCATAATAAATACTTCATCGGCGCGATGGGGTGCTTTGTAATTTGCATATGGCTCGTAAATTTCATTGTTATTGCTACTACTTGTGTTTACACGAGTTCCCGTGACGTATGTTAGCAATGCAGCGAATTTTAATAAAAACACCAGAATCGTATACAGATTCATCTTCACTGCTTTTCTTTTCTCTCACTTGTGCTTGTTGCACTTTTTTGTGTGTGTTTTATCTCTTATCTTATGTTCATCTTTATTATTTTTATGATAATTTCGCGTTCTTGTATCTCATTGCCCGGAGTGCACTTCACATTATTCGCCGTTTTAATTTAAACATGATAATCATGGTGATGCTCTTAACGTTCTCTCTACAACAGAATAATTATTTCAAATATATTCTACTTCTTCTTCTTCGTAATTCGCAAAATTTTTGCCTTCGAAAGAAAATCGTCGTCGTCATCATCCCACATGAAATGGAATTTATTTAATTTTTTTTTTTCGTAAATTGCATAAGACAACGTTGATTCAAATTAAAGCAGTGGAAAGAAAACAAAAAGCAGAATGACGAAGCGTAACAATCATGATTTGCTGTTGTTTCCGTGTATGTGTGTTGTTTGTTGTAATAATGCAAGAGGAAACAAGAACCGACAAATGTCTAGAGATGAATTCAGACATTAACGTCGGTTAACAGACAATCGGGCGTCTCCACATTTACACAAAGCGGATCGACTTTTAATTTCAGTTAGGAGTGATGAAAAAATTTTGAAAAATAAAAAAATTAACAAAAACATTTTGAAATTAAGTAAAATTATTTTAAGGTCTTAAAAAATTATTGTTATTGGAAAACAAGTTAAATTGTTGACCTCAAAAAAAAAAAATAAATAATAAACTAATTGTTGATGAAAGGTAAAAAATATTTTTTTTTACTTTTTTTATTTATTTATTTTCTTTAATAATTTTTTTATGTTTTGATTCAAGTCTTTTAATTAAAATGTAATTTTATTATTTTAATTTTATTAATTAAATTTAATTATTTTTTTTTATATGAACTTTGGAGTAAGTAAAATTCAAAAAAAAAAAAAATTAATAAATTCCATTTCATGGAGAAATTACAAGAAAATTTAAAAAAAAATGAAAAATTCGTAATAAAAACCAAATAAAAAATTATTTTAAAAAATTCAATAAATTTATTGATGAATTTTTTTACTAAAAATTTAATTAATTTTTATTAATTTCATAAAATTATGGATTCGACTTTTAAAAATTAAATCTCAAAATATTTATAAAAGGCAACAAGAAAAGTTATGTTTAAATCAAATTATTTAAAATTTTAATTTAAATAAATTTAAAACTCAATGATTATAAAAAGTTTTAATAACAAAAATTATTATATATTAAAATAATTGTTGAGAAAGTAAAGTTATACTTTGGTAATTTGTTAAATTGTTTCAACAAAAAAAAAATACTTTTAATAGGTAATGGTTTAATATAACTTATTATGAAGTTTTAATTAAAAAATAATTTTTATTTTTTTTTTTGAAAAATATTTTTAAGATATTTAGGCCGCTCCAAATTAAAATCAAAAATAAAGTCCGATGCCCCATTTTAAAAGTCGAAAATCCAATGGGGCAAAAAAAAAAGTTAAAAATTTCATCAAAAATGGCCGTTTTTAGGTGTATTTTCATAATTTTTCAAGATGTTTTTAGAAATTTTTTTAAAAAGTTTTAAATTTTTAATAATTTTTGTTTAAAAAATCGTAATTTAACATAAATTTTCTTATTTATTTTTTTTTTTTTTTTGAAAATTACAGAATTTATTTTTTAAATTTTTTTGACAGTTATTTTTTATGAATTTTTTTCTTTCGAAAATTAAAAATTAATATGTAAAACAAATAAAAAATTCTGAAATCTGAAAAATTTTAAATTAGCAAATCAAAGAAAAAATAATTTTGAAAAAACGAAATTTTAAATAACTCCATAAAAAAAATATTTAACACTTAAAAATAGTTAAAAATTTTGTCATTTTGTATAAAAAATAGTATTTGGCTGTAGCTTGAAGTCCGTTTGAAGGACAAAAAAAGTTCATATAGGTAAAAAATTTTTTTAAAAAATTTTTTATTTTCAAAGATTTTGGACTTTATTTTTGATTTTAATTTGAAGCGGCCTTATTTGTAAAAAAATACAAATAAATTTTAATTTAAAAAAAATAAATAAATTTTAAAAAAAATAAATAAAAAATAAACAAAAATAAAAAAAATGGACTTTAATTTGAAACAGCTATTTGAGACAAAAATTCATAAAAAAAAAAGTAAATAAATTTTAATTTAAAAAAAATAAAATAAATAAATTTGAGACAGCTATGAGACAAAAAGCAAAAAAATCAATAATTAGATTTTTCACCTTGAAGATTTTCTTTTAAAAACTGCAATCAACATAAATTTAAATGAAGGTCAATTAAATTCACAGTACGAAGAAATCCGTCACCCTTTCTCATAATATCAAGCTTTAATAAAATTTTCTAGTGAAAAGGCACTTAACGAGAGAAAAACACAAAAAAACTCATGTTCGAGAATTATTTTAATTACATCCCGTAAATTCTTCATTCGAGTTTTACTGCTTTTTAAGAGTAATGCGCCTCTTTTGTGTTTTCTCCAAGAAATATCATTGAAACTTCTCAAGAATTAAATTGAAAGTGCTTCTCCTTGTTCTAACTACTTCCTTCTGCTCGTTTCGAAAAAAAAGGAAATAATTCTTGGAAAATGTTCTCATCTGTGCAACTCGCAAGAAAATGATACTCATAACTCTCCATTAACTGCAAAGGACGAACTTTGAAATATTATTACGCAGTTGTTGTTGTGTGCAAATAAATTCTCTTTGGCAAAAACTTCATCCCTGCAAAGAGACGCACAAAAGGCAACCAACCTCACGACATGTCGTAATAAAATGTACATAACTTTCGCAAATTTGATAAATGATTATGTGCATTCATAAAAATATTCATACATGTCTTTTGCAACCCGTTTCCGTTCATCTCGCGTGCTCTTTGTGAGTCAAGCGCGTGGGTTATCTCACACATCACATGCAAATAAAAAAAGAAATATTTTCCCAACAAATAACGTTACTTATGTGCAATCACGATTTGTTTATGCATGAAAAACAGAGAAAAAAATCGCAACCGAGGTGCGATGATGATGAAAAGTTTATGCGAAACTTTTATAATTTTTGCATCACATATCAGAAAAATTTATGCAAAAGCACTTTCTTCTCGTTAAAATTATATATGACGGAAGTTTAACTCATAAAGCAGATGATCCCCTAACTCAATTCCGTATTGCTTGTGGCTCTTTCGTAAACCAACTAATTGAGGGGAGCATAAATAAATAAACAAAGTGCTCTTGAATCAGCAGAATTTGGTGGCATAGTTGCTCATGTTTCGAAATTCCGTTTGTTACACGTTACTCCCTCGAGTTATGTAAGTTAAGTTTAATGATGTTCGGGATAATGACGAGCAGCAAAACAAATGATAATAAGCTACAACAAACATTCCGTGTTGGCTGACGGTGGAATGATGTGATTATTATTTTACAGAAGAGAGCTTCTAAATATTTGCTTTGTTTCTGCGAACGTCAGGAAAACTCTTCAGCATGAATAACAAGAGTTAGTTATAATGTCAAGTGCGTTTTTGTGAGGTAAGTGGACAATTTTTTGAGTTTTCAATATTTTTCTTTAAATATTTTCTGATAATTTTTTTTACATGAAAAAATTACAAATTTAAAAAAAATAAATTAAAAAATAAGATTATTTAAAATAAAATAAATTGAATTAAAATAAAATAAAATGTTTAAATAAAAAAATTGGATAAAATAAAAAAATTAAAATAAATAAATGAAAATTTTGAGATTTTTTTGTTAGAGTAAGGTTTAAAGTATTTTTAAAAAATAAAAAAAATATTTTTTTACAAAATTTGTATCAAAATAAAATAAAAAAAATCATAATAAATTGTGTCAAAATATTATAAATAATTTTTTAAATTAATATTTCATAATTATTTTTTTATATATTTTTTATTTTTTAATAATAAAAATAATAAAAAAATAATTTACAAAAAAAAATAAAAATTGATTAAAAAAATTATTTTTCCATTAAATATCTTTCCATCATATATTTCTATAATAATTTTTTATGCCTTTAAAATAATTTTATTGAAAATCTAAATTAATTTTAAAATATTTATAAATATTAAATTAAATTTCTTCAATTCCTTCGTTTAAAAATTATTTTTTAATTGTACAAAATATTTTAAAAAATTTATTTAAAAAAATTATTTTTAAAATATTATTTAGCTATAACTCGATATTACAAAGTTTTAAAGTAAAAACTGACAAGATTTTTGCTTTTTAGCTCTTAAAACCTGAAAAGGCCTAAAATGATATTCAAACATCAAGATCTTGTCAGTTTTTGAATAAATTATTCTTTTAAATGTTCTTTAACAGTTTTCTGAACAAATTTTATTTTTTGAGTTCAAATTTGACATTTTAGGCCAATTGTAGGTCTTATAAAGAGTTTTAAATATTTTAATTTTAAAAATAAATTTTAATTTAATTTTTTTAAAATATATTTTTTTTATTCCTTTAAAATTAATTTTATCGAAAATCTAAATTAATTTTAAAATATTTATAAATATTAAATTAAATAGCTTTTAATTTTAAATTTCTTCATATTTTTTTTTTAAATTAAAGAATTAGTTTTTAAACTCTTTAAAATTTATTTTCAAAATTAATTTCAACAAAATTCTAAATTAAATTTACCAAAAAATCGTGTAATTTTTCTCACAAAACAACACTCAAAAGCCTTATTAACAACCCCATCGGCTACTGACAACAAGTGCAAACAATTCAGTTACATCGTAAAAACGGGGAAATTTATAAATAACCAGCATTTAATTAATCCTTTTTATCATCCTGATAAATATTTACCTACCGTGTCGAGCAAACAACACAGGAAATGAGAAGCGTAATAAATCGTTGATGAAATACTTTCATGTTTTTATAAATATCTCTGGTACAAAAGGTCAGTTTTTATTTGCAAGAGTATTAATGTCATTTCATTATCTTCGGTCTTTTATTTCATTGTCATTGCGACATTAGCAGACATCTTGTCTGGGTGTCTCCTTTTGTCCATTATTATTAACATTGTCATCAGTCATTTTATTTGTGATTTTTTTCTTAGAAATTTTTCTTATTTTTTATAAAAAAAAATTTTTGTAAAAATTTCTCGTCTTGCATAATTTTTTTTTAGTTCCGTGACATTTATTGAAGGTTATTATTACTTCAACCACGAAAATTTAATGTCGCAAAAAATAAAAAAAAAAGTTTTATTCTGCTTCCGGCATGTTGACATCGTGCAATTTCAAAGAGAAAGAGGAAAGAAGAAACTCAGAAGTGGTCTCATTAAAGTCCTATTACCATCAAATAATGCGACCGGAATGGAATTTTTATTAAATTTATTTTTAAATTTCTATTTTCTTCCATTTTATTTTATTTTTATTTTTTTCGTCGAGATAAAGCACAGTAGTTGTGATGTCACAAGGGTTTAAAATTATCCGCAGTTGAAATTTCTCATATGGACATTTCGACCACAATTTATGTGCGTGGTCGGTGCTCAACCAAACGAAAGCTGTTTACTCCGAAGAAATTTTTTAATTGAATTGCTTTCTCGTTTTCTATCTTGCATGTGTTGCCACAAGGAAATGTTCTCCAAATTAGTTCGTATTTCGAAGAGTTCACTAAAAAAGGCTTAAAAAGGATAAAAAAGGATTTTTAGCAGCAACAAAATTACGCGGGATCATAAAACGAAGAAATTTGGTCACAGGTTGTCAATTTTTTTTTTCATATTTCGGTTCCGGGAAATTCTCAAGGGAAATCAATATTTATCAATATTTAATTTAAAGAGCAAGCTTTGTTACAATTTTTTCCATTCTTATCTTGAAACAAAGGGAAAAAATGTTTGATAATAAAAAAAAATATTTATTTTAAAAAGTGTCTCGGAACTTGTCTCCGACATACTTTTGGTTAGACAAATAAATAAAATAAAATAAAAAAAAATAACAACAACAAATGCGACGACGACACATTTTTTATCAGTACATGGTTGTGTTTCAAAAAGTTTATTATTATTGCCCATATACTTAAAACTGTTACTCATGGCTCATTGCCGATAAATATTGGGAGTGCACGCCAAAACAAACACAAAATACATCTTTCAATGTTTCGATTACACTTTGATGGTAACAGCAACAAAATATTATTTATCGTATGACAAATAATGTAGCAAATATTTTCCTTCCTGTGTATTGTGCTCCGGGAGCGAAAAATACGTGACGCAAAAATATATCCGATAATACATATTTATTTTTTTTTTTTCTATTACATTTGTAAGAATTTATCAAAAATGCGGTGATTGAGCTGTCTATCCGTTGTAACTTGTTTTTTTTTTTCATATCAGAAGGAAAATGATGGGAATTCATGACAATATTTAATAGAAAAATTTCTTTATTTTTTGACAAATTTTTATTAAATGCATTTTTACACGTCTTTAATATTTTTTTTATTTGTGTATTATAGTGTTTTTAAGATTTTTTTTGCAATTTCATAAATTCTCTTCAAATTAAATAAATAAAAAAATTAATTAAATTAATTTAGTTAACAAAATAATTTTAAATTAAAAAAAAAATAAATAATTTTAATTTATTAAACTATAAAAAAATAAACAATTTTAGAGATAAGGAAATTAATAATTTAAATTTAAAAAAATTTATAAAATTTTTAAATTAAAGAAATAATTTTTTTTTAAATTAAAAATTTTAAATAATTTAAAGAATTAGTTAAATTTAGTTGAAAAAATAATTAAATTTAAAAAAATTAAATAATTTTTGAAAATAGTTTTTAATTTTAATTTTTTAAATTTCAAAAAGTTTTAAAAAATTTTAATTTATTTTTTATTAAAAAGATTTAAAAACAAATAATTAAATATTTTTTTGAATTTTTTTATTATTTAATTAATAAATTTTTAAAAATTAATAATTTTTTGAAAATTTTTAAAAATTTTTTTACTGTTATTTTTAATTTTTTTTTTTTATTTTTTTTTAATTTTTTTTTAGCTTTAATAATTTTTTAATCATCTCTAAAATTGTTTATTTGTTCAATTTATTCAATTAAAATTATTTGATTTTTTTTTAAATTAAAATTATTTAATTAACTGAATTAAATTTTTATTTATTTTTGTTAATTTAAAAAAAATTAAAAGTAAACAAATTAAATAGAAAAAATAATTAAATTTAGAAAGAAAAAAAATTTGAAGTGAAAATTTGAATTTGAAATTTGAAATATTTGAAGAAGCATTAAAGATTTTCTGAAAAAAGAAAATCAGACGAAAAAAAAATGAAAAAAAAAATTGGGAAAAAACTAAATAAACAAACAACATTAAAGACATATGTGTGAAAAATGCGATAAAGCTGTTGCTTCAACGACACCTTTAATATCTCGTTATTATTTTTGTTTTTCTTTTATTATTCGCTCATGAGCCCCGACAATGATAAATCTGCCAAGAGTGTGTGTATGTGTTTATAAAAAAGTCGAGAGACAACATTATGTTGCATGAAAGTCGCTGAACGATTGTCGTCACCTTTTTTCGTCGTTTCCTTTCTTTCTTTCCAGTCAGCGCGATAATGTACGAGATCTAATGAAAGTTGTTTTTTTCTCGTATTTCGACAAAACAAGAAATCGAGAACTAAACAAAGGAAAACAAATGTTTGTATATCGGAATTGCAGATTTCACAACTAGATCCAGACTAATCAAATGAATTAAGTGGAGAAAAAAAAGAAACAACAATGTCGAGTATGTGTGCGAGTCGTGACAAGATAAACAACCGCCTCTTCTTCAACCACTTTTGGGAAAAATATAAATAGTCCCTTGCCAAAAAGAATTCCTTTAAAAAAATACTAAAGTTGAATAAATGTTTATCAAAAAAAAAGGGTTTTGTTGTTTCCGAACTTTTATTAGACATTTGGAGATTTGCTGCTTATATTGTGCGACAAAAGAAGCGACATTAACTTGTTATACCAAAGTTTGGAAACAAGCAATATACAAATTCCTGAGTTAGTCACGGCTTGTGGCACAGCAGCAGGTGAAAGGTAAAAGCTCACATGAGTGTTTTATTGGTTTTCGTGTAATTTTTAATAAAATTTTACGGCTTTTCCCTCCTTTTTTTGACATATTTTACATTGAAAATTCAAGAAAAACGTGTCTGTCTGTCTAGAAAAAAGTAGGAAGACAAAGGAACGCCTTTTGATCGAAAAAGTGTTGAGTTTACGTTTTTTATGAAAGATAAATAAAGTAACAATTCAGCAACAATTGTAGAGAATAAAATCACGTTACTTGTTTTTTTGAGTTAAAATGCATCCCATTTGAGCATATTTTGTCTAAATTTTTAAAAATGAAACTAAATTTATTGAAATTACGCATTTTATCATTTTTGTCTCTAAAAGTCTAGCTTTTGATATCTCAGCCTTGAAAAAAAATAACATTAATGATAAGATGCGCAATTTTTCATGTGATTATAAGCTTTATTAAAAATTTATAATTTAGACAAAAAATCAAATGAGAGGTACTCAAATATTAAGTTACGTGATTTTTTTTTTAATTATGAAAAATTAAATAAAAAGTTCTTCGAATACTCTTAATAAATTTCACTTAGTAAATTTGTTTAGTATTTTAATAAAATAATTTTAGCATTTTTTGTTTTTTTTTACATATCTTATTTTTAAAGCAAAAAAGTAAACATGAACCCTTTTTTACAAATGTGAAATTATTGATTAATTTTTTTTTATTACATTCAAAAAGTTTGCCTCATCATTTTTGATAGAGACTTATTCAAATATTTTTTCAAGTTTTTTTTTTAATTCTGTACAAAAAAAATATTTCATGATGAAATTAAGTTCGTAATTAATTTTTTTTTAATTTTTTCTTTGTTGAAAGTTTACCTTCTTTTGTCATCATTTAGCATGCTGATAAAAATTTTTTAAAACAATAAGATTCCCGCTGTCAGATACCTTGATGCAAAACAATATTTTATCAACTCAGAACCTAAGCTCTTGATGTTTTCTTTATAAAAGCATAAAACTTAAGACCTTGAGTATGAAAAAGGAGCTTACTTATATCTTGGAAATGAAAAATATAGATTTACATTACAAAAACATTACAAGAAAAATTAGGGTTGTTAAATATTTTAACTTTAGAAAAAGGAAAATTTAAGAAAAAATTAAAAATTAATTTAAGAAAAATTTAAAATAAATAAATTAAAATAATTTAAAATTTTCAAAATTAAGAAATTTAAAAATTTTTTGGATGCTGAACTTTGTAAACTTTTTTATTCATTTATAATAAATAATTTAATAAATTTTAAAGAATTTAAATCTTTAAAATTTTTTAAAAATTAATAATTAATTTTTTTTAATCGTTAAACAAATTGTAAAGAAATCTAAAAAATTTTTTTTACCAAATTTTTAATTATTTTTTTTTTCGTAAAATTCCCCATAATTTTAAAAAATTAAAAAAAAAATATTTTTAAACGCGATATCTGAACTAAAAATTTTGTAATCAAAGAACAATAAAGATGGTCAACATTTGTGCAAAAAAAAGGACTTTGTCAACCCTAAACCAAATAACTATCTTATCAAAAGGACAAAACAACACATCAAAGAGAAAAATACAACAAAGGTGATCCTTTGCTTTTGTAAAACGAAAACACTGATATCTCTCCTTTGGTCTTTTCTATATATGTAAATTTGCATCTCTTGGATCACATATCCAACGTAAAGCTGTAAAATTCATGCTAATCTTGTTTACACCACAAAAACGGTCAAACAGTCTCTTTTGCATATTCTCCCGTCTAAGCATAAACCAATAAATTTTACATGTAAATTTCATGCTAGGAGAACGTACATTTGCTTCCCATGACGACTTGCAACAATAACAGACAACACCATATAATAAACTGATTATATCTGTTAAATCCATTCGAATTATTGATGTTATCCCAGTAGACACGGATCCTTGTTTTCCTGTAATTAATTACTTCTCACTTTTGCGCTAAAATATCTTCCTGACTGACTGACATGATCCCCAAAACGTAGCAGCCTGAAACGTGTTTCAATCACGCCCCATTTACGTGCAAATCAATAAGTTAATTTCCCCTGATACGAATTATTTAAGCTCGAATCGACAACATATCTGAAAAGGCAATTAACAGCGTGATCGAAACTTGTTGTGCTATTTTACTTTGAAGTGTGTGTGTCTGAAGTAGATGTGGGTTTATTGATGAAAATTGCCCTACGGATGAAAAACGGGTGAGATTGATCCTTTAGTTGGTCCTTAATGGATCAGCTTGACCCCTTAGAGGTCAAAGTTACCTCTACGGAGTCAAATTGACCCCTAAGAAGTCAAATTGACCCCTAAGATGTCAAATTGACCCCTAAGAAGTCAAATTGACCCCTTAAGAGTCAAATTGACCCCTAAAGAGTCAAATTGACCCCTAAAGAGTCAAATTGACCCCTAAAAAGACAAATTGACCTCTAAAAAGTCAAATTGACCTCTTAAATAATCACTGAGGGATTAATTTAACTCTTTAAGAAAACAATCTGATCCTATCTGATCTTAATCCCCTTTAGAGTTGGTCATCTGAAGACCCCAAAAACTAATCTTGAAATGTTGTTATGATCCCTTAAGATTTTAATTTGACCTCTTAAGTGATCAGATGAATCCTTCAAGATGGATAAATTTTGGGGTCTGTGGATGACCAACTCCAAAGAGAACTAAGTTGATCTTTTAAGAGATCAGATTGATTCCTTAAAGCGGTAAATTAATCCCTTAACTGAATATAAAATTCACGTAAGGGGTCAGTTTGACTCCTTAGGGTCAATTTGACTCCTAAGGGGTCAAACTAACTTCTAAGGGATTAATTTGCCTCCTAAGGGTCAATTCAACTCCTAAGGGGTCAATCTGACTTCTATGGGGTCAAACTGATCCGTTAAGGGATAAACTTGACCCCTTAGGAGTCAATCTAACCTTTTAAGGGATCAATCTCATCCGTTTTCCATCCGTAGGGTGACAAAAACTTTTCATCAGGTAAGTAAAAGTTTTTGTCGTAAAATTTAATTATTTGCGAACAACAAAAGTCTGTCAAGACCAGAAAACCAAACTTTTATGTCTCATTTTCCATTTTAAAAAGTAAGCAAAAAATTAAAAATACCAATCACTTCGCTCTAATGGTCTCCATTTCAATTAATTAAGCTCTTGTTTAGACAGCGTGACACCTTTCACGTGCATGACGGACTACGATACACAGAAACGTGACACGTCTTGGTCGATATTTGTGTGTAGTGTTGATATTGAGGTAGGTCAAGTGTGTGAAAATTAAATAACCATAAATCTTTGACAATTTTCTCTCTCCCTCTCTCTCTCCCACGTTCTTCTAGAACAGAAGTTGAGTATATCAAGTTTTATTCGTTTTCTCGCCTGACCGACTTTTGAATACACATAAATGTCTTTTAGATGTTTGATATCTTCCTCGGGAAATATTTAATGGGAGTTACGCACCAAAAAGCGACGCAAGAAAAAATACATTGCGGTAATTAATGTTCTTAATGGATATTTTGAGATAAAATGAGATTATGGGAGCTGTGACGATATATTTTGCTGGATTATGAACAAAACAATGGCTGCAAAGAATCCTAATGTGATTTACAAACAGAAGAAAACTAATCCAATAAAATGCCTGAACGAAGACAGCTGCAGGCACACAAAAAATAAAAGTAGAAGAATTTGATGAAGGAATGACATTTTAATGAAATCTGTCGTCGTTTTCGATGATGATAACGAAAAAAAGGGGGGAGAATATTAATTTAATTCGCGATCCTTGTGTTTTAGTTTAATTGCATTTCTTACTCTTTTCGTAAAATTTTAAAAAGTGCTGCAAGGCATTGTTTAATTAATTATTATTCATCTTCCATCTGTGCCATTTAAATTAATTGATAAATAAATGATGGAGATTGACATTTTTTTGGTAATAGACATCCGAACATTTCAAATCCATTTAGATTTTCTATTTATATCGTTATTGAAAGCTAAAAATCATGTTCTCTAACCAGTAATTTACTGGAAATTATAACAAATTAACCCAAAATTAAATAAAAAAAGTTTTTGGAATAAAATTCTCGTTAAACTACGAATAAATTTTCATTAAATTAAAGAACTTTTTTGAAACATTTTCATTAAATTAAGAAAATTTTTAAAAAAATATTTATTAATATGGGAAAATTTATAAAATATCTTTTTTAATAATTTAAAATTTAGAAAAAAAATCAATTTTTAACTAAATTTTAATGGTCTATTAATAAAATGTAAGTTAGACGAATAAATTTAATATATCCATTTTTTGTCACCCCCCCTACAATTTTGTAGAAAAAATTTAGGGGGAAAAATAAAAATTAAATTAAAAATTTAAATATTTTTGACATTTTTTGGAATTTTTTAATTGAGCATTACTGTTTACGTTAAAATCATACAAAAAAACAAAAGAAATTAGCTTTAAAAAGACGTTTCCTATTGAAATGTAGAAAAAAAAAATTTTAAGTCACGTGACCTAAATTAATTTTTTTCAAAAATTTTTATTTTGTGAGACTTTGTTTGATTTTTCTTCACTTTTGAGTTCAAATTTGGAAATAATTTAAATTAAAATTAAATAAATGTTAAGAATAAATAAATAAATGTTAAAAAATTACAATATAAAAATTCAAAAATATTTATTTTTTTATTCCCCCCCCCCTCATGAAAATCCTCTAAAAATGAAAATATTAAATTTATTTGCCTTAAGGATTATTTTTTTAAATAAATCTATCCAACTTATTTTTTAAAACTTTTATTAGACTTTTATTAAAAATTATTTTGAATTAAAAAAAGTATAAAGTTTTTAAATAAAAGAAAAAATATTTTAAAAAAATATAAAAATAAATAAAAATAAAAAATAAATAATAATAAAAATAAAAATTTAAATAATATTAAAAATTAAATAATTTAAATAAGTAATTTAATTTAAATTTAATTATTAATTTTTAAAATTATTTTTAAATTAATATTTCATTAAATTTAAAATTTTATTTTTAGAAATTAATAATTTAATTTAATTTTTATAATTAAAAAATTAAATTAAGGAAAAAAATGTTTCAAATAGCTGAACCACTAAACCACGAATGTTAAGTTTTATTCTTCCAACCACAATAATCATAAAACTCAATGTGGTTTCGTCACGTCGGTCAAGAAATTTTTTTGCAGATATGTGTCAAATATTTGAAATTTTTCACACTACCTACACTTCTCATCAGTTGTAATCAAAATCCAGTGACTTAATTGTTATGGTTCGTTGCCTCAAATGATGTGTTAATTTAATTTTATTATTGTGACTGACCAACACACAAATAATAGACAAACAAAAAAGTCGCCGACAAACCCAACCTTGAACTTGACTAACATTTAATATTATTTATTTAATACTTTGAAAAAAAAATATTATGAATTAAAATTGTGTTAATACACTTGACGAAGACGACTTGAAGTGGAGTGCCTCTCAAGAATATTAATTATATTTTGCATTTCAAAAAAAAAAAGTTTATGGCGTGTGTCTTTGGTGCAAACGGAACACAAACAAGAGACCTTCATTAACAGCTTTGATAAAAGTTGATTTTTTTTCATTACGTTGAACGTGCGATGCACGAAGATATTTCCGAATGCCATGTGGAACATGTTCGATAAACTTTATTTTTATTTTAAAATGATAAAGTTTACAGCTCTATTTATAGAAATTGGCGATTCGTAATGGAATCCCACACGCACGTAGTCACTTATGATTCGTGGAAGCGAAATATTGCGAGGATAAATTCCATTAAAAAGAGGTTTTTTCACTGCTTGAGGATGTTATAAGACAAAATATTCAACGGTTCAGTAGATTTTTATTACATTTTATTCTTTTTTTGCTTTTCGCAGCAAAATCTTTTATTTTTTCTGGGAAAATTCACCAAATTTTGTCTAAAACAACGAACGAATCGAATCAAGCCGACAGAGCAAGATAATTGAAAAGTTTAGTTAATCCACAAATTTACTTTTATATTCATCCGTTTTGTCGTCACAATCAATTGATTAAGTTGAGTGCTTTGGTTTTTCCCAAAAAAGAACAAATTTTTGCTTTAACATCATTCTTCGATCGAATCAGAAAACAAAAGACAAAGTTTCTGGGCACTCAGCTTTTAAACCTGTTGAAAAGCAAAAAAATTCGAATGTGACTAATTGCTGGGTGTAACTTGTAAGTTTAAAATTAAAAGGATTGAAATAGCAAGGAATAACTTGTAAATTTTATTATTTTATGGTTTTCCAACACTTTACCCTTTTCTGTGATTTTTGGTGAAATCATGCCTTCCTAATGAAATTTGTTACTTAATTCTCCGTAAAGAGATATCCTTAACATAACTACGTTTAAATTGTGCAAACTTTAATTCATTCCTTTTAATTATTATCCATTTAATGGATTGTGTGTGTAATTTTCTCATCGTTTGTTAAATGTAACTAATGGAACAAATTACATCAGTTAAATAATGATTATTTTTCTTCACAATGCAACAAAAGGGAAAAAGATGGATTGGAATTTGAATTCGAAAAATTAGTTTTTTGCTTAAAAGGAAAAAAAATAATAATAGAAATTGCAAATTATGCGGCTTGCATAAATTGATTGTTATTCAGAGCAATTAATTTTTTTTTTTTCAATTTAGGGATATGAAATTATTTTTTTGTAATATTTGAATTTTTTTAAAATCGATAATGTAATTAAATTTTTAATTTTCATTTAATTTAATTTTATTATAATTTTATTAAACTTAAAATATTTTTCATCAAAAGAAAAAAATATATAAAATATTTTAGGCGAATAAATTTAATATATCCGAATAATTATTTTTTGTCGCCCCCCCTCCGATTTTTTCGAAAAAGTTTAGGGGGAAAAATTAAAACTTAAATAATAACTTAACATTTTTTTGAATTTTTTAATTGAAAAATTACTGTTTATGTTAAAATCATACAAAAAACAAAAGAAATTGGCTTTAATCAGACGTTTTCAATTGAAATGTAAAAAAAAATTTAAGTCACGTGACCTAAATTAATTTTTTTCAAAAATGTTTATATGGTAAGATTTTGTTTGATTTTTCTTCACTTTTGAGTTCAAATTTGGAAATAATTTAAATTAAAATTAAATAAATATTAAGAATCAACGTTTAACGTTTAAAAATGTTAAAAAGTTACAATTAAAAAATTCAAAAATATTTATATTTTTATTTATTTATTTTAATTAATTAATTTTTTTTAATTAATTAAGTTAATTAATTAATTTTTTTTAATCAACGAAATTCATAAAATAAATAAAGTAGAAAATGAGGCAATATTTGAGAGATTATTTAAATTTTACATTAAACGTTCTAATTTTTTTGGTCGTAATCGTTGTCAGGCTTTAAAAAAATCCAAAAATAATCTTAAAGCAAAATATGAGTTATTTCGTTACAAAATTTGAAGGTATGAATCTTAAAATTAAAAATTATTGAATATTTTAAAAATAAAAATAAATTTTTTAGACCAAAAAATTAAAAAAATTAAAAGTTTAAAAATTTTGGAATTTTAAAAGTTATGAAAATAAGGAGTACGAAAAGCAAAGATGTTTGATTAATGCGGTTTAACTTTATTTTTTTTTTTATTAATTTTTTTATAAAAAAAATTAAATAATTGATTAAATCAAGTTAATTAAATCGACCCAATCAAAACTTTATCTTTTTATGTTTTGATATTTTTTATTATTTTATTAGCCTTTATCAGTAAAATTCTTCAAAAATCGATAAACAAAAAATGATTCAATCATACTTTGTCGCACTGTACTGATTATCGCACAAAACAAAACATTTTCTTAATTTATAACAGATTACCGTAGAAACATTCTCATTAAGCTCTAGTGACGTCACCTTTGTTTACAACTTATAACTAAGGTTACTCTTCACAACATCCTCCGCACTTACCGTTCCCGTGCGAAAAAACGTTGTTTATTGAGTTAAAATTGTTTTCAAGCCATAAATACGAGTCATCCGGCCACGCCGATGATCGAGTTATTTTTTCATTAAATGCGTTATCAATTTGCCGTGGAAAAACAACGAACACAAACCGCAAACATCACATAAACATGAAATATTTGTTTTATGAAATAATATAATAATTCTGCCGCAACACATTCTGGCTTTAAATAAATTTTACATTCGTGCGTCGCGTACACGGAACAGCTGTGATTTAATAGTGCAAACAAGGCGTACGCGATTTTTTTAATTGATTTATTCTGCGAGCGCCATAAATTATGCGATGTTTAACGGGTTTTGTCGGAGGAAGAGCGCCCAAAAAAAGAGACACATGTATTCGTGTGTGTGTGCGGCAAATAATGACAGAACCGATAAATAATAATTATTATTGTTGTAGGAAAAAGTGAAAGAGATTTATGAGAAAAAATGAGAGTAATACGGAGAGACAGCAGCGTGCCTGGCG
The DNA here is from genome assembly GCF_036172545.1 of Culicoides brevitarsis. NCBI lineage: Eukaryota > Metazoa > Arthropoda > Insecta > Diptera > Ceratopogonidae > Culicoides > Culicoides brevitarsis. The sequence continues at coordinate 27,932,786 of NC_087085.1, read as the reverse complement.
TGACAACCGCGCGTAAACGTTGATTTATGACTGCGTGCGAGGAGGCAAAAATGAGTGAATAAATCGTAACCAACAGTGACATTGCACATTGAAAAAGTGTTTCATTAACATGTCATTGTCACTTTTTTTGGAATGCACTTGACTCCGGTGATGTTTGCCGCATGTCAGCATCGGGATTTGATATTTCTTGTGAAACAGACTTTAAATTTCTTTGAAAATCCCTTTTACGAGGGTTGGCAGTAAAATTGACAGACAATTTCATTATTTGCATCTCTCACATGTGCCACGATACAAATATTGATACTCGACACGATCAAAAAGATGTGTTTGATTTACATAAAATTCGAAACACGAAAATTTCTTAGTCAAATACGACACCTTTGACATCAAAAGGAACATACAACTTGCTTGGCAGACATGAGAAAATTTTCTAAAATTGAATGAGAAATCGACGAAGAGATAATTATATCAACTCATCGTATCACTCAACCGAAAATAAGCGTATCACGAAGTTGCTTTGTAGTTGACGGAGAGTATATTTTTTAACATAATAACAACAAAAAGTTAACCACCAGCAACAATAAATATCTGCTGGTTTTATGATGATAATTTTTATGTTTTGTTGATTTTTGTGAGAAAATTTTTATTTTTTTCTTGAGTCTAGGTCTATTAAAATATTTTTAAAAAAATAATTAATTTTATGAAATATTTTCAAAAATTTAAAAAAAATTAAGAAAAAATAATCCAAATTATTTTTTTACAAAAGTTAAAAAATTAAAATTTTGAAAAAATTCTTTGAAATAAACGAAAAAAAAATTTATTTAATTTAAAAAAAATCATAAAATAAAAATAATTTTCAATTTGGAAATTATCAGTAGATTTTATTCGTATAAAAGAAATTAAAATTAAAACAAAAAAAATATTGAATAAACGAAAAAAAATATTTGAAAAAAAAATAAACGTTAATTTGGAAATTTCATTAAATTTTATTTTAAATAAAAATTTTTTTAATTAAATTTTATCGAAAATTAAAAAATAAATATTTTTGAAAATTTTTTTAAATATATAATTAAAAAAATTAAAATTTTGAAATAATTCTTTGAAATAAACGAAAAAAAAAATATTTTTAATGAAAAAAATCCATAAAATAAAAATAATCTTCAATTTGGAAATTATCATTAAATTTTATTCTTATTAAAAAATAATTTAAAAAAATTAATTATTGAATAAAAAAAATATTAAAAAAAAAAATTTAAATTTTTTAAACATTAATTTTAAATTCAAACTTTATTTTAAAACTTAATTTATTTTTTTTTAAATTAAATTAATGAAATTAAAAAAATAAAATCAAAAAAATTAAAATAAAATAAAACTTTCTGAGAGATACATAAAAAATTGAAAAGTAAATCGAAAAATATAATAATTTTTTTATTAATTAAAGAAAATTCTGTTTTAATTTTAAAGAAAAATAATTCAATAAAATTCGAATTAAAAATTTTAATAATTAATTTCAAATAAATTTAAACATTAAATTAATAAAAATAAATTATTTTTAATTTTTTTAATTAATTTAAAATTTTTTAATTAAAAAATTCCAAAAATAAAAACACGCTTAAAATTATTTTAGTCACAACATTTTTTTAATCTTTGCAGCTTCCCATTTTTTTTTTTGTTTTGTATTTTTTTTTATTGTTTTTCGCATTGCATGACGATAGCCCACAGGATTAACAAAAACAATGAAAGCCACAATGTCCGCGCGTGAATCAAACCATGAATCGGAAAACGCTTTGTTCTACATTCAAAAAAAAAATCATGTGACGACAAAAAAACATTAATAAAAAAAAACCGACAGCAGGGCATCACACCACACTTCATTAAAAAAAATAATAAAAAAATTCTTTTCCATAAAAAAAAAAAATATTCATCGACAAGTTCATCATCATCATCATCATCAACAATTATTAATATTTTCATTTGAAAAGGAACAAAAAATGTGAACCGGCTGCTGAGCTGCAGACACACCACCATTCACATTTGAAATGTAAACATTTGAATCGCGATAAAATTTTTATTGCAAGCAATATGTTGTTGAGATTATTTCATGTTTTTTTTTCAATCGTTCGTTCGTTCGTTCTTTTGCTGTGTGGGTATAAAAATACTTCAACTTCATTTATTTATATTATTGTAACAGCACTCGCGTGTGTGAGTATTAATCATTCATTTACTGATAGAATTTACATTTTACTTTTATTTTTTTTACTATTATTTGAATTTTTTTGTAATGGATTATTTAAATTAATGGATTAATGGAAAAATTAATTTCCTGATTTTTATCGGATTTTTTGATGATTAATTTTTTTTTACACTTTTAAAAAGATTAAATTTCCCAAAAAAAATTTTTTTTTTTTGATAATCATTTCAATATTTGACATTTATTTTTTTAAATTATCCATGAAAAAGCATCACTGTGATATTTTTGCATTTATTATTCATTTGGGACATTTTCTTTGTGCATGACACATTTGTAATTAATTTCACGACATTATCTTTCGAGTTTGCTCTCATCTATTAGGAGAGAATTTTATATGCAGAAATTTGTTTTGAAAAGCTTTGTTTCGAGACAGCGAGCACTTAATTTGATTCACATTTAATTTTTATTATTTTTTTTTTGTCTTGAAAGTTCACAAAATAACAAGAATTAAGTACAGGTGTCAAGAATTTTTTAAGAAACTAACACTGAATAACGGGCTTATGCAAATTTTGAGATTTATTTGTCTGAGTTGTTGATGAAGAAATAGACGACGACAACGACGACGAAGAAGAAGAATATACAATACGTGATTTGTGCACAAAAGACGATCAGGATTCAATTTACATTTTGCGACGTTACGAAAATTGTAATTTATTACACATAATAATAAACATTTGTGATAGTGAAATATTATATTTAATTCATCACTTAATTTTATTTATTATTAAAATTTATTTTTTTTTTATTTTTTTAAATATTTTTTTTTTACTATTTTTTTAATATTTTTATTTTATTTATTTTTTTTTAGTATTTATTTTTTTTGTTTGTCAATAAATATTTTTATTAAAAAGGTATTAAATTTCGAATAAAATAATATTATTAAACACGAGCCGAAAATATTTCATTTATTTTTGTAAGGAGCAGTAGAACTGATATTTGATCCGTTCTCGACAAAATACAACCGAATACTAAACAACGACTTTGTGCCATAAACACACTATCCCGTCGTACTGTCTCGTAGTAGAATAGAGAGTAGCGCAAAAAAGTATCAATGGTGTGTGTAGCTAGTGCTCGTTGTCGTCGCTGCGCGAGTCCACACAATATGCATTTGGATACGATCCAAGTTGTTGTTGGTGCGAACGTGAAAATTGTACTTAAAAATAATGAAAAATACTACGCGCTCATTACATTTATCTGTCGCTCACACATAGATAATGCCCGAAAATTCGGTTGTTTTTTTTTTTTTTTTTTTTGACAAATTATCCTTGAGCAATTTAACACCGGATCGGTGAGAATTTTATTCATTCATAAATATTTTTTTGTTAGTAGAATTGTGGTGGCACACACAATCAAACGAGCTTATTGCGAAATCGAATACTCGTTAAAGAGAGCGGATACACTTGAAATGTGTGGAAATAAGTTTGACGTTCAATACAAAGAAATGAATCAAGGTGATGAGAGTTGATGTCGTGTTATCGTCACTGGGGACATTGTCGCATTTATTTGTAGTTTAATGGAAAATGTTTTAAGTGTTTTATTTATGATCTCTCGGGGCTTTTAAATTTTTTTTATAGGTTTTAACTTTGAAAATTAAGCTTTTAATTTTTTTTTAATTTTAATTTTTGAAAAAAAATTTTTTAAATAAATGTCCAAAATTTGAGATAAAAATAAATTAAAAAAAAAAAATTTAAACTTTTTTTACAAAAAATTAATTTTACTTAAAAAAAAAAAATTTTTTAAAAAAATTAAATTTTTTTTTATTTTCCTAAATTTTTAAATTTTTAAAAAAAGTTTTTACTTTGAAACCTTGAAAGCTAAAAATACTTTGAAGCTTTAATTTATTTTAATTTAATAAAAAAACAATATTCCTAAATTTTAAATTTTTAAAATTCTAAGAAAAACACTTTAATTTTTTTAAAATTTTTTAGAAACTTTGAAGTTGAAAAAAAAATAAATTTACAATTTTCAAAAACTTAATATTTTAAAATTTTCATTTTATAATTTTGAAAATTTCAAGAAATTGAATATGAATGAAAATTTCAAACATTTCGTACAGGATTTTTTTTTCGTTAATTAAAAAATTACATCATGAAAATATCTAATCAGAAATAAAAACTCAGATCCATAAAAATTTTGTAGCGAAATAACTCAAATTTTTTGTTTTGAAAAAAAAAGTATGAATTTTAATGAAAAATTTATGGAAAATTTCTCAAAAAATGTAAAATTCATTGCATACTAAGGTATATTTTTTATATTTATTTTGCAAAAGGCATAGTTCCGGTGTGAATTTATGCTATTAAAAAATTTTCATAGTTTTTCTCAAAGCTTTTATTGAGTCTCGATTTTTTTTTTCAATTTAATGGTTGATATTTTTTAATTTAAAAAAATCAAAAATTTAATTAAAAATTTATAAAATTTAAAAAATTATTTTATTTGCAAAAAAAAAATAATTAAAAAATCCACAGACAGACTTTCAAACCAAAAAAAAAATTTTTTTTAATAATTTTAAAAATGCATTAGAAAAAATTATCAATGGAAACTTTGGTTTCACATCAATACATTTTATTTTTCACAAAGAGATTTTTTTCTAAGAATACAAGACGATCCCATTAAATACTTTAAGGACTTTTTTTTTACAGATGAGATCCCAAAATCAGCACAAAGAAAGATTTTATCAAAGGTGTCGTTTGTAATACATTAAAAAAAAAGCAAAATCTTTGCGTCATTCATTATACTTTTTTTTGTGAATAACAAAGTTCCCTTTGTATTGAATTACATGCACTTTGTCTCGCTATAGATAGGTATAGTGTTTGTTTGTCATAGTTTACATTTGTTTGTATATAAAATAACGAGTGAGCAAAAAAAATTAAATGTCGTTCGATAAGCTTGCAAACGACGAACAAACGAACGCTTTAAGCTAACTAATATAATTATTATTATGCAGAAAAAAATCAAGAAGAGTAGGCGGCGTGCTTGGTCGGTTTCTACGACAAGCCAGCTTCATTCAAATTGCTTTTCTATTTGTTTATTTATTTATTTAGAATATTTAACCAGACACAGAGAGACATTCTATTTTATGTTTAAAAGCAAATTAGGTGTCGTATTAGCATTTTATGACAAGTAGCAGCTAGTCACATGTCTTGTTTTACTGCTGCTTGCGAATATTTCAGTAGCAAGAAAACCGTTCTCAAGAAAAATTATAGATTGTATTCAAATAATAATCAAAATTCATGCCAAAAGGTCAGACACGCAAATGTACAAACAACTGTCAAAACTTCTGTTTCAAACTAAAAATAGCGATGTGGGTTCAGCTTCTAGTAAATGTGTGTTTCTAATCGAAATCGACAACTTGTCTAGATTTTCGATGCAGATTAAGATTCATCAATATAACATCAACAAACAACAACCTGTTGCACGGACAAAGACGTAATACGAAAAAGTAATGGAAAGTTTTTGTTGTTTACGATTTTATCAAAATGTCAGAGAATTCTATTTTGAGTTCATTTATATTGTTTCCTTGAAAGATTCGTATCACGCTCAAAGAAACACAAAAGTTGATGATTTTCACTTCATGATTTTTTAAAGACAAATTTCTAAAAACCCACACTTTTTGTCTGAACTTTTTAGGCTCGTTAATTGCCTAATCTTTTGAAAAGTTATAAATAATGGAGAGCTCTTGACGTAGTTGAGTACATTTTTTGTTCAAATTAATTAAGGGTTGCTTTTGAGATGGGATTCATTGCAATGTATTTTTTTTTCCTCTATCCGGATCAGGAAATGAAAAAAGAGGTAATGAAAGAGAGAAGAAGTTTTGATTAAAAGGAAACAAAAAAATGTGTTATAAGCTTATGAGCTCAATGTTGTGAGATTTTGATGCGATTTACAATTTTGCTATGTCCAGATTTTAAAGAGAAATCGTTCTCAGTTAAATTGTACAAAAAAAGTAGTTTTCAATTTTTCGATGATTGAATGCAATCAATTCTTTCAAATCGGCTAAAGGATATTGACTATTTCAGTTAAAAGCTCCTTTTTATCCTAAGAGAGTTCTTGTCGTTATTCAATGGAATAAAAAAATAAAACAAAAAGGTTGAATCAATGAAAAGAGAAATCTATTAACTACGGATGAATGATACAAAGTTACAAAAGAAACAATTTAAAAATGTCTTATGCTTTATATTTTTTTATCGATTTTTTATTTTTAATGATTTCTTTAAAGCTTGTTGCATAAATTCGATTGAATATTCTTTTACATGAATTTTTGATTTTTTGTATTTTTTGGATTGTATTTTACCGCATTTCGAAGAAAAAATACGGTATTAAGCTGGTTTACATTAATTTGATTGAATTTCTTACAAATTTAAATTAAAAAAAAAATTTAAAAAATAATTTGTTTCAAAATTTATTAGTAAAAAGTAAAAAAAATTAATTAATATTATTCTGCTGTGATATTAGTTTTAAGTATTCTATTTATTGTGATATACTTTATTGTTAAAATTTGTGCTTTTGTAGAGTCCCTTTAAAAGTTTATAAAATTATGTATGTAACTTAAGTATAGTCATCTCATGTAAATTAAATCGAGAGAATAAAACATTATTGTATTGTATTGTAATTACCGTAATGTAGATAATTCTCATGGAAAAAAACCGTTACAAATTTAAAAATTGCTAATAATTAATGGAACATCAATTTTGAAGTTAATAGAACAATATTTTTCCATTAATTTTTGTATTTTTTTTAGCAATTTTTTAGACAAATTTTAAATTATTTTTCATAAAATCAAAAAATAAATTAACAAAAGTTCATAATAATAATTCATTCTCAAAATTTTTGTTAAAAATATAGAAAAATTGCAAAATTTCGTTAAAAATTCAAAAGTTTTACGTAAAAATGTTAATAGAACGAATTTTAAAACCTATTTTCGTTAATAGAACGTATTATTTTTTTCCATAAGAATTATCTACATTACGGTAATATTATTCAAAAGAAAATTTAAAAAAAATAAAAAAGTTTTAAAAGAGATGTAAAAAATCGTCAATCCTGTCATTTTAAGTTATTTATCGTGTCACACTATAAATAAAGCTAAAGACAAAAATTTTGTTCTCGAGTTACATCAAACTATATCAAAATACTCACTCAATTTTCTTGTTCGTTAAATTTTAGGAGAACTTAATTACTTAATTTCAACTTATACAATCTTAATCTTGATTGTTAACAAAATTAAGCTGATATCATGATGTAGCAAAATTGTAAAATCCATCCAACAAGTGTTGATAACGATATAAAAGCAAATGCTACATATTTCAGAAATTTTGATTAATTTCCCTAATTTTCACCAAAATCCGATGAAAATTTAATTTGTGGTGTAAAATTGCATTATTTGTTATTTATTTGAATTCCTCAATCAAACAAACCAATAATTTATCTGTGAATCCCAAATCTGCGGTTTTATTTTCAATCCAAACAATCTGCTTTGATGCATCATGAACAGATATTTTTCTCACATCAAGAGAATGCGCACGTGCCCCTTCATAGTAAATGGATGTAAATGCGAAAATTAATTTAATTAAAACTTGTCGTAAAATATCAATTTAGATTTCGGCAGTCTCTGCCTTTATTTACTAGAGATGAAGGTTTCACGGTCAGATGTCAGTAATTGTTATTCGGTTCAGTTCACCTACTTTTCATGATTTTTTTTTTTGCACTAAATCTATTTTAGTTTTCAAAGATGAGAATGGAACGAAATTCTATTTATAGCTTTTTCGATCCATTCAAAACAACTCGTCGTAGGTGCGACGTCACATGTCCATTTATTCCAATAAAATTATTTTTTTCGAGATTACTAATAGACGAAGACTAATTATAAGAAAATAAAAATAAATGAGAGTTTCTAGCGTTCGTGACCTTGATTTGATGTGTTCTCGGTACTATTTTATGTGATGAGACGTAGTTGAGAGTGTTCCGCGTCGCGATAAGAAATGCGTTCGAGTGCATGTTTCTGTGCTCGATGAAGTAAAAAACCAGAGAAAAAATATTTTTATCTACAACTTTTTTTTCCCTTGCAATCCATGGAGAGAAGGAGATAGATAGCCCGACAAAGACAATATGATTATAAATGTTCCGACACGGACAGCTGCAATTTTTCAAATGAATTCACATTTCTGATATTTATAATAATGAGATTTTTTTCACAATTTCACAAAACTTATGAGAATTTTTTTTATGCTTTTGTTGATCCATACCATGCCATGTGCGAAAAAAAATTTCGCAATAAATTTTGACATTTATTAAAAAATCATTTTTTACACTTTCGATTTGAAACAGCGGAAAAAAAGTTTTTTAAATGAAAATCAATCAATTTCACCAACAATCAACGATTTGACAATTGGCGAGTAAATGAATGCAACAATGCATTCTACTCAATATTCATTTTTAATTTGATGTAATTAAAAAACATGTCGACACACTTGGCAAACATGATAATTCAAGCAATTAATATGTGAGTTTTTTGTGTGTGTTTGTGAGCAATCTCAGGCAAATATCGAACCAATAAATTGTGGATTAAGTGTAATTAAATGGAGAGAGTTCAATGGATGGCAATTATCGCATAAACGATGTATGCAAATAAAGCTTTAATTTGTTTCTGTGTGGAGGCGAATGGTTGTTTACTCGGTATTTACCGCATTTCGAAGAAAAAATGCGGTAATAAAAAAAAATATTCAGGGACTCATCACATGTTGTTGTTGTAGCGGTAATCAGTTTGACGACTCTTCGGTTTCAAGTTCCAGGAATTCAGCTATTTCTAAGGGATTTAGCTATAGGTCGCCGACTGTTAAATCCGTGGGATAGCATGGACATCAAAAGAAGTGTGGGATATCATGAATAGATCGCATTTGTCCTCTATTTCCTCGTCGATACGGTGTAGGTAATTATTTGTGATACTACAGTACCCAGATCGCAGTTGTTCAGGACCCATCACATCAGCTCAAGTGGTTTAAAAGGTAAGTCAGGTTAAGTAAAAAATCAATTTTAATTTATTAAGTTTTAAAAATTATCATACTACGTGGTCTAAAAAATTAAATCATCCACATGGCTAAAAAAATTTACAAAATCCACTTAAAAAATTAAATAAACCACGTGGTTCAAAAAAATTAAATAAAAATGAAAAAAAAAATTAAATAGACTTCGTAGTTAAAAAAATATTAAATTAATCACGTGGTTAAAAAAAAATCAAGTGCTTAACAAAATCAAAATGCGATTCCATCCTTGGTCAAACGACAACTTTTTCTAGAATTTTGTTTTTGCTCGATTTGAGGACAAACGCCACTCAATGCAACTATTTCGTAATTTTTCGTTCGCTCAATTAATTTATTCTAAAAACGTACGATATTTATCAACAAGGAAAATCTATTTTTGGCTTACCCAATTTCGACTTTACATTTTTGCATTGTTTTACAAGGTGTTGTCGTGTATTTGTAATTCGTCTTCGTCGTTCAACTCATTTATATTGTCATGCGTATGTCGTCGTAAATTGAATATGAATAGATGAGGAGAACAGTGATTCATGTGGTGCGCCTACCGAACGGAATCAGCATCGTTAATGCCATTTGTTTCGTCTTTCAATCATCGTTGGACATCATGATCACACCCAACATGTACAAAGTACAGAGATTTATTACATTAGGAGGCTTGACGTGAAATCAACAAAAATCCTGTTTTTTCCTCTCATTTGGGATTTTATCCTTCTAAAATTTCAGACAAACACGCAAAACCCGAAAAACAGTCAGTTGATGAATTATTCAATTTTGTGGGACGATAAATAATTTCCATTTTCAAAATTCACATCATGCATCGCAAATGCACGACTATTGGGAAATTCGTGTCAAAGACAATCCACGTGAATTATTCAAATCAATTGCATTACAATGTGACGAATGATTTGAATTACAATTTGTTATCATTTTGTTCGTTATTGTCATCAAAATCAAAATGTAATCCTACTTACTTGCATGATCCAGTCCCACTTCGCGGCGCAAGTTATCGGTCATGTTGAAGGCTTGCTTGTTCGTCTGGAACGACGTGAATGTCATGTTGCTTTTGCGATAAACTTCGGCAATCGCCTGCATCTGCAAGTGACACGCGTTCTCGCCAGCCACGTTGAAATAGCCGTCTTTCTCGTAGAAGAACACCGCATGAGACCACTTGTAGCTGCCAGGAAAGAGAGATAAAAAGACAAGAAAACGTTGTAATTTCCAGATATAATGGAAAGAAAATATTGTTTTCAAAAACTTTTCACAATTTGTCATCGCTTTCTTCGTTGTTTATTTTTTTGCGCTTCATTCTTTCATCCATTAACAACTTGACACTTTTAATAGCTCACAGCAACAAACAAGATAAATATTTGTATTGTCAGGCAGAACAAATTGCGACAATTTGTTTATAAACGTAAATAAATATCTCACGATATCGCAAATAAGTTAATGTAATAAAAGAAAGTTCACACAACCGAATGAAGTAATCAACTTCCTTAATTATAAAATTCTACGGAACTTTTTCACATTCCACTCGTTTCTATGGAAATTTTTATTTTTTTTTTTTGTGAAATGATGCAAAAAAATGTCCAGACTTGTTAAAAAAATTCACATGAACGAGCGAAAGGACATTCGTGATTGTTGAATTTTATGAATTTTGGGATTGATATCGTTCGCATAACGAGGTTTTCAGCCACTGATATTTTGCGTCATATTTGCGTCGCTTACATGATTTTGTGTTACGATGAAATAAACAAATTTCTCAGTATTCTGCTATATTAAAAATTCAGTCACCCTAGAATTTATGAGAAATTGTAATATAGACATTTTCACCGCATTTTTTTTTAATTTGACGACATTAGAAGGGTCTTTAGAATTTCATGCAGAAATATGAAAAAGGCAAGTATTTACAATTTTAATAATAAAATGTTTCACATTATATTAGAAGTCTAATTAATATGTTACAAAAAATGTTGAAAATTTTTGATGAAATATAATTTTTTCTGAATTCATTTTACATTAATTTTTTTTAATGAAACAAAAAATTCTAAAAAAATTTTTTTTTAATAAAAAATTTTAGAAAAAAAAGTTTAAAAAAAAATTATTTTTTCAAAAAAAATATGTTAACGAATTTTAAATTTTGAAATTAAAACAAACTTGATTTTTTTTTAATTTTTTTAGGTCGATGAAGATATAATTTTTACTTTTCAGACTGTCAATTTCTACATATGAAGAAAATTTATGAAAATTGTTCAAGTTTCAGGTAAGTTTTTAATCATTCGAAAATAAAGTTTTAATAATCAAATAAGTTAAATATCTGGTTTTCAATTATCTCATACGAAAAAGTGAATTATCTTATCAACCTTATTGATTTCTCACGAAAAATTAACAGAAAAAAGTTTTCGACATATCAATAAGGTTGATAAGATAATTCACTTTTTCGTATGAAATGAGATTTCTCGGACTTCACCAAAAAAGTACTTAGTACTTAGTAACTTCAATTATCTCATTTAAAAATAAAAAAACGTAAATAATATAATAACCGTTCAATATTTATCAAACAATTAAGCGTTCAGACTAATTTTCAAGTGTCATCTGCTATCAATCTAATACAGACAAAAACTGTCGATGATATTCGCGAGATATTAAAATCCATTAAAGGATGACATTGAGTATTGAGTAGGTTTATTTTTTTGTTATTGAGATTCATCACTTAGAATCCTTATGACTTGAAGTATTTTTAGAAATTTTATTGAATTTTTACGAATTGCACGCAAATTTAATAAATCTCCATTAGTATTGATTTCATACAAAATCTTGAAGTTCATTTACCTTAATGTAAAATCTTTTATAATATATATTCTTCAAATATGAATTTCAAAACAAAAATTGCTTCAAAAGTTTCTTAAAATATTCTTTATATTCAGATTTAAAATTTTTAAAGTAATTTTTTTGCTACAAATAAGAGTTTTAGGTAAGTTTCATAAAAAAATTTTTTTATGAATTTTGATTTTAAAATTGAAATAAACAACAACTGTGCCCTAATTTTCTTCCTTTCATCATAAACCTCTCATAAAATGTCAAAAATTAAACAAAACGAAATTAATTAATAAAATATAAAGTCAATAAATCGGCCCACCCAAATAGCCCATTTGACAAACTCACGAGTTTTGCATGTGTCGATATGATTAATAATTGGCTAAAAATTTATTACAGAACCGAACTGTATCTCTCTCTCGTCCGCTGTGTAAACTTTATGTGTTTGACGACAAATAATGTGAGCTATTAAAATAATAATTTACAATCACTCAATTTACTCTGTGTACAATTTCAGATCCGTACGTTGCTAATGAAATGACAGATATGCAAATTAACGTTACAACAAATGAGTTTAAAGCATTTAATCTGATGTGTGAGAAAATTCTTCGCAAATAATTAGTGTTTTTGTTTGTTCGAGGATTAGTCATCCGCATGAATTGCTTTTGTTACTTACTTGTACATGCAGCTAACCATCATGTCAGCAATTGTGAGATAGCTTACGAGCCCAACGCGTGTCAGCATGAAATATTCATCGGCACAACTTTGTTTCGGTTTCTCGAAATCAAACGAATATCCTCCGGTTGTCACGATCGGTGTACCGTGCAAATGCAGAAATTTTGCGATGCGACTGACAGATGCTGGAAATAACAGAGAATTTCAGTGGAAAAACGAATTAGAATAAATTTAGATTTTCTGGCATGTGGGTGTTTGTAACTGACAAGTTGCGTTTTAGAGATTTTTAAAAAAAAAAATCGTTATTTATGACATTAGCGGAAATGGACCGATTAAACACGTTTTTCATTCCTTTTATGATGCCTGCCGTGCCATGATAATCATTTAATTTTAATTACCTGTGGAGTAATCGCATGCTGGTCCCAGTATCGCATGTGCACAATCGCCGCCATACAAGCCATCCATGACGCTAATTGTGGCTAAACTCGGATCACAACAATCATCGAGCGGAATAAATTTAATGTCCAAATATGGCGGCAGCAATCCTTGTTGTTTTATTGCTGTTTTGGCGAGATCTAACACGGGCATGACCTAAAAATTATTTTAAAAATAAATGAATTTGAATACAGTAAAGTATCTCAAATTGGACACCGATTGGTAAGTTTCCTAATATTTATAAAAATTTGCTATGTACTTATTAATCTAAAATATTTCATCAGTTACCAAAAAAAAAAGTTTTTTTATATCATTTAAACGAAAAATTGAATTATCTTATCAACCTTATTGATTTCTATTGGTTGATAATGATTGGTTGATCTTATTGGTTGATAAGATATTTCACTTTTTCGTATGAAAAGAGATTTCTCGGACTTCACCAAAAAAAGTACTTAGTAACTATATCATTTAAAGCTACCAAAAATTTTTAAATAGATTTAACCTTTACCAATTTTAGATATTTAAATAAGTTAATACTTATAAAATTTGTATTTTTGATTGAAATTTCAGAGAAAACTGATGGTCAAACGTGGATTAATCCATGGAAAATTATCTTGTGAATCGAGTAAGTAGTTGCAAAACTGAGGAAAAATTTCTTAACAAATCTTAATTTCATCTGAAGGTGAGACAAACTTTGGTATCAGTCTTTGTTACTTATGTACTTGGCTTTCAGTCCATCGAAATAATCTGGTTAAGTAATGATCAACTCGATACTTGAACATTAATAACATGCTTGAAACCCCACGGGGAAAAATACATAAAACGCCATCAACCACTGGAAAACATAAAAAACTAGAAAATTGTGTGCTGGACAGGCAAACCATACAAACATTCTGTTATTGAACACTAGGTGCTGATTTTTTGATAAATTTCGTATGGTTCTTTTCATAGTGTATCATACATGTTCAATAACCATGAAAGACCGCTGCTAAAATTGACAATGGGAATTAATGCTGATTTTGTAATCAAAGTTTTTTTCGTGGTATCTATTGAATTGAATATTGAGTAGCTTTGAGCTAGATAGCACACATGTTTCCATGTACTGGTCTCAGATTTTTTTTGCTATATTTTGGTTTTCATAAGCCAAAGATTTTTCTGGAAGCTTATTTTTGTCATTACTTTTTCTCCCTAAAAACATTTTTTCGTATTATAATGAAATTTTCTAATTTTTTTTCATCATTTTTTTAAATATTCGGAGTCATAAAGCAGATACCTAAAAGTCATAATATTAAGATTTTAAGGCTTTTCATCCGAATTTCATTCCATTTCATATTTATTTTTTTTTCGCCAATAAGAACGGACTAAGCTTTTGTCCTTTGTTTGGGTCGATACGAAAATCATAAATATTTTGATTTTATACAACTTTTGTAGATAAAAATACAATTTACTTATAAAATAAATGAAATTTTTAATTGTTTTTTTAATAAAAATTTTAAACATTTGTCCAATGCTGGTCAAAAATGTAGCAAAAAGTGAAAGAATTATTTAATTTTTTTAAATACTTAAAGAATGCAATATAAAATTTCCATATAATTTATCAACACTTACCCTCGTCAACGACGCTTCAAAAATCTCCGGCTGATTCGGCAAAATCACCAACAGTCTTAGCTCACACGACATTTCCTGCGTTCCATTGCGACGACGACAAATACTTTCGCATGCCGATGCCTGAACATTTTCATTTTGCTGCAATTGTTGTCGACATCCGCCAATATTACCGTTCGCTGCGGAACTGCGCAACATTAACGAACAAATCAAAAATGTGCGCAAAAATACAAAATTGCGTTTCTTTGCGTTTTTCATCGTTTGCGATTTTTTATTGAATGAAAAGTTCGTTTTATATCATTTTACAACCACAAGTTGAATGGAATTTTTTGTACCGCACTATGTTTACATGTAGCAACAACGCGACGGAGAACGAGGAAAAGCAACAAATTGTGTGGTAAAAGAGTATAATTAATCACTCGCTGTGCAAACGACGACGTTGAAGGAACACAGAAAGTTTTTCACAATGATGTAATTTTATGATGTCTCTCATTTTTATTTGACTTGTTGTACATTTATTCTTTCTAAAAGACTTTTTTAAAGTGATGATGTACAACAAACAGTTTTATATTCTGCACAATCACATTTTAACACTCTCGTAGCAGTAATGATGATGATTATATTGTTTTATTATTATTTTTTTATATGTTCTCTCGTCTTCTTTTTACTTTATTTTTTAAATTGTTCCGGACACAAGATGATGACCATTTAATAATGTACTTACTCCACTTTAGGTATTTATTGTTGGGATTTTGTTTTGAAAAAATTTTTCAACTTTTTTTGTACGATGTTATTTGTGGTCGGAAACCTGGTCACCGGTGTCGTTGTTGTAAGTCTGCAACGGAAGAGAGATTTAATATTTAATTAAGAGATTAAGGTCGCGCGCGTTGTTTATCGAGAACATAAATAAGAGCCAGACATAAATAAAAGGAGACACTTGACTACCTTAGAAGATCGTCTCTAAGTGAAGAGGGACTAAATTTCGACCTTAATTAAAGTTGTGGGTGTTCCGCATTGTTTTTAAAGGAAATTTATTTTCTCGAATAATGAAATTATCGGAAAAGTCAACAATTCTGCGTTAATTAAAAAATGTTTCCATAGCAAAGATCATATAGCGAGTATTATGGAAAAATAAAAAGTAAACACTATTAAAAAAAGAATAATGCGAAACCTCACAAAAAACGTTGATATTTGTTTATTTTTTTACATCGTGCTTTATTGGTAGAAACGTGTGAGCGTGTGATATTGAAATGTAAACAAATTTGAAGGAAGCAGAAGCAAGGCGCCTCCTTTAATTTTTTTTCTCTTGTGTGAAAATTTATAAAGGAAATTGAAATAAACAAGATTTATTGTTTCGCAAAAAATGAGTAAATATTGTGTGGTAATCAAGACAGTCAAGTACAATATGAGAATTTATAAAAAAATCAAATTATGATAATTTTTTTTTCGTTAAATTCTCAAAAAAAAATGATTTTCTCAATTTTTTTTTGTATGTAAAAAAAGCTCAAAACTTCAAACAAAAAAATAATTAATTAAATAAAAACTAAAAATATTTTTTTAAAAAATGATTTAAATTCCAAAAATTAAAAAATATAATTAATTATTTTAAAATTAAAATTAATTAAAAAAAAATTAATTATGTCAAAAGTTTTTCTGCTCTGTTAAAAGCTCCCTTTGAACAATTTATTTCTAATTTAAAATTAAAATTATTTTTTTTTTTACAAAATGTGAACAATGAACAAAACCTTTATTGTGGTTTTTTTTCTGTAAAAATTCAATTAATTAAATTAAATTAAAACTTTCCGTTCAATTTATTTTTTTCCGTTTAAAAAAATCAATTTAATTTCATGTAGGTATTCTTCAGGAAAAGGAAGTTGACATGTGACTGCGGTAACGTTTTTTCATACAAAATTGCCTTATTAAAGGTTTGCTTAGGCAACAAGCAAAAACCTTTTTAACTTATTGATATTCACATCTTCTCACATCAAAATTACACGTGAAGGAAAATATGACTGAAAAATCATCAAATCGAATTTACTTCAGTCGTGCGTAAACAAGAATTGACATAAAACACTTAATGGCAGCAATTTAACTAGAATTATGAGAATAATAACGATTGAAAATGAGACAAAAAGTGCCAAATGAAAATTTCAAGGACTGCAAGAAAATCCACTTAAACACATTTATTGTTATGACTTCAAATGTTTCCCATTGTGCGTTTGACTTTACGGAAATCGTTGTGATTCATAGCAACAAACTAACAAGGGAAATTTCCAGAAAATAATAATTTATTGGATTTTTCATTCCATTTCCGTTTCAAAATAAATTATACACAACTAACAACTCCCATCCGACGATATGATTTTTTTTCCTTTTCATTCATTCATGGCTTACTTCGTATTACAATTACGAGGATTCTCGCAGGATGTCACAACAAAACACAACACAGCACTAAATATAATCCAAAGCTAAGCAATATCGTAAAACTAAATAATTCCCATCTGTTTCGTCGTTTTTTTTTCTCTCGTGTGTCAAAAGCACGTTTGTTTGTTTGTTTGTGATATTTTTACTGCCTCATACGTGTGTCTACTTTTTAAAGCAAACACGACACTATATTTTTCCCATTTCATGTGACACTGATATAATACCGTTCATTTATTAAATAAAGCACAACAGGCTTCGTCATCTTATGCAAGGGAGAAAAAGGTCTAGGTCTTCGTGGATGTAGGACGACACCGCAAAAAATTAATCTTTTAAAAGAATTCCCATTTTTTTCCTGTTCGTCATCGCTCGTTGTAATAAAACATTTTGACGGAAAAGTATCCTTTGTGTCCTCTTTTGTGAACGTCAAAGAATAAAAAAAAATCGGATTAAAAAGCATTCGTGGAAGCGAAAAGCCTAATCGCATTTCAAAAGGATTTTATTAAGATGGAATTTTTTCGAAATTTTCCACAATTTTTCCGAGTTTTCAAAAAAAACTTCAAAGAAATTCCACGACCCAGTGGTGGGTAGTAACCACGTACCCACACTACTCATGAAAAGTTTCATATGAAAATTTTTATTCTAAAGAACTTTAAATTTCTTTAAAGAACTTTCATATATTTATAAATTTTCCTAAGATTTTCACAAATTTTTCCGATTTTTTCACAAACTTTTCACAAGTTTTTCCGAGTCTTTCACGAATTTTAATATTTTTAAATTTAAACAACTTCAAGAGATTTTGAGAATTGGGGTTTTAGATATTTTTAAATTTTTTCGGAAAATTCATTATTTTTGAAAAACTGCGAAAGGATTTTCCACAAATTTCCTTTATTTTCCCAGAGGTATTCACTAAGTTTAAATTTTCAAATTTTTTATAAGATTCTCATAAATATTTTAATGTTTTAAACATTTTTAAGTTTTAAGATTTTTTTGGCATTTTCCAAAATTTTCCACCAATTTTTTAAAATTTTCCATGAATGTTTCAAAATTTTCCGCCAATATTCATTTTATGAGTTTTTAATTTATTTAACAGCTTGTCACAAATTTTTAAGATTATTTAAGCTTTTTTAGAAATATTAATAATTTTCACGGTTTTCCGAAGTTTTTAAAGGTTTTCCCAAAAAAATCTTATGTTTTTTAAACTTTTCGGAAGTTTTTCCCGGAGTTACAAACAATTTTTCTACAAATTTCCATCACTAAATACTTTCTACTTTAAGTATTTATGAAATATTTACTAAAGTTGAATTAGCAAATGGCAAATTCAAACATCCTAATGGATAGACGGACAACATCACAACCATTAAACCGCATTTAAAAAAAAAACGAAAAGCGGTAAAAAAGAACTAAATGATAAGAAGTTCGCAACTTTTCTTATCGTTTTGGGTCCATTTCATTTGTTCAAATGTAATTGAATGAAGTGCCATAATATCCCACTAATATTAATCAAATATTAACCACAGTTGACTGGACATTTATTGTCTCAGGGCGATCATTTCGTTATTTGTCTTGAAGTTGTTTTCTTTTGGGTTTGAGTTGTGTGTGACCTTGTCGTAGTTTTAATGAAGTCCTTCACATAATTTCACGAAAGATGTTGATTAATGTACGTTTGATCCATATTTTTCTTTCAAGATGTGTCGCTGTCACTCTCCTGGGACCGTCATTTAAAATTTTCTCCCATATTTGCGGCACGAGCGACCGAGAAAAACAATAATTTACTTAATATTATATTATTATAACGAAGAAAACCATTAAAGGACACAACCATCAATCAATTCGGTCTTTTACACGGAAAATTTTGTGTTTTCTGAACATGACATTATACTCCTCGTCGAAAGTATCGATCAATGTGATGTCTATTGATTGACGCATAAAACCGTTTAATCTTCGCGAATCTGTTCAGCCAAAATCTCTTTTTTTGGAAAATTTTGCTTGACAGACTGCTTATGTGTTTATCTATGGAAAATTTTTTGAGTAAACGGAAAAAATATCTTGATAAATTTTCTGCAGTGAAATTACCTTAGTTACATCGATCGAATTGCTTCTTTTTAAAGGCTTGATGATAAAATGACATTGAAGAAAATTGTCTGTCAAAGAGTTCTTTGTAACTTTCTTTAATGAAGCGATGTACGTTTTATTTTTTGTGTCATCAAAAGAAACTTTTTGTTCGGTAGTTGGAAAAAAGTCTGAGAAGTCGTTAATGTTTGCTTAATTTGTCACACCTGCTACTGCTAAAAGAAAAAAGTGCCTTTACGAAAAAACAAAAAAAAACTCTTTTTTTTATTTCTATGAAAGCAATTTGTAACACATTTTTAGCCCGGCAACCTTTCGCGTTGGTATGTGATATTCTTTTGGGATAACAAAACACTTCAATTTAATGTTACATGCATAGGAAAAGTTTTTGACGTGTTTTGGTTCCCTTTTCTCTTGTTCTGGCGTGATGTTGTTTCTCACGCTTGTGAATATAAAAATGCCACAAAATCTTATATTTTCAGACAGGTTACACGTTATAATAATCCCTTTACTGTTTTTGGTTTCGAGCATTTTTTAACGCATTTGGATCAAATTTGTGTTGAATTTGTCAAAATAAATCATAAAAAATTTTAAAAAAAATAAAAAAAATATGAGACTTTTTTAAATCAGTAAAATCCAATAATTTTTAAATTTTTATAAATTAATATTTATTAATTATAAAATTAATTAATTAAAATTATTACCTGTTATTTGTAAAAATTTAAAAAAAATAATTTATTTTTTCAAAATTTATTATCTATTTATTTAGTTACGTATTTATTAAAAAAAAAAAAAAAAAAATGTCAATTTTTGACCGGTATTTTAATAATTCCAAAATAAAAAAAAATATTTTTTTAACCTAAATTTATTTTCAAATTTGATTCAAATACGCTAGTAAATTCAAATTTTAATTTTTTTCTGAAATTATTATTTTTTTTAAACAAACCTAAAGAAAAGATTAGTTTCAAAAAAATTTTAAATATTTAAAAATATTATTTAAAATTCATTCAAATATGTAAAAAAAATAGATTGATAAAATATTAAAAGGAAAAACTTCAAAATTGATGATCTACAATTTTATCCACAAAAAATGATATAAAGCACTTATGTCTTCTAAATATTTCATGAAAAAAAGGTTTTTCAATACATCATGATATTGTGACATGTAAGCTACAAGATTTTCCTGTTTAGTGGTTATAAAGATGAAACAGTGAATTAAAGATGATGATGTTTAAAATCCCAAAATCGATCAAAATGAAAGAAAAATCTACTTATTTTAACAAATTACTTCTAATATGAAAAGTCATAAGTTAAAAAAGCAAAAAAATAAAAGAAGTCTAGTACCTTAAATTTAAGATTAAAGTTGCGATATTACCCACATAAATCAGCATGAAAAGGCATTGTTCAACGTTTCTTCTCCTTTTGCAACGACGAGACGTTCACAAGTGGCGTATAACGATACAAAAGGGATTTTGTATAATAATAAATCCTCTCGCTATTATACGATGCGATAAAGGACGAGTAAATCTGTTCAGCTATAAGTATATTTGCGATATGTGTAGTTAGGTACTCGTGTACTCTACAAGACCGAACAAATTGATATATAAACAAATTTTTTTTCTCTGCTGCTCAAATTCTTGTCAAGCACTGCAAATTTCATGGGGATTACATTATTTTTCATACAAATGAAAAACATCATGGCACAAAAAAAAAGATGAGAGATGAACAAATTAATTCAAGAGAAGTTGTCACTGTAGCCTTCATTGTTAGCGTAGACACGACGGTGTCCAATAACTCGTGAAGGGAAAAAAATGTTAACAGTTATTTTGCGTCATCATTCTCGTTATTTCAGCAATTTAGTCGTGAGAGGACTTAATGATGGATGCTGTACACAGAAATTTTCGAAAAAAAAAATGTAAATGCATGACATTCCAATTAATTTCTAATTGTTGGCTGTTGGCAAGTAAGCAAATGAGCATCAACAACACGTTTGATAAACAACAATTTTTTATTGACATATGCTCAGGGGTGGATTGGTAAGTACTAACATTTATTTCTAAATAATTTATTTTTAATTGTCTTTTAATTTGTTTTAAAAATTTAACTTTTATTTATTTTTTAAAAATTAAATTATAATTTATTTTAAAAAAATATCACTTTGACTGATTTAAAAAATTACTTTTAATAAAAATTTTAAAAATTATCTTTTAATCCATTTTAATTAAAAAAAAAATATTTTTATTTATTTTATTTTTTTCTTAAAATTAAATTTTTATTTATTTAAAAAAAAATAACTTAATAAAAATTTAAATAATTACCTTTAATTCATTTTAATTAAAAAAATATATTTTTCATTTACATATTTTAATTATTTAAATTATTTATTTAAAAATTATTTTATTTTTTTTTATTAAATTAACTTTTAAATTAAAAAAAATAATAATTTTTAAAAAATATTCTTTAATTAAATTAAAATAATTAACTTTTAATTTAATTTAAAAAATTAATTTAGTTTTTTATGTTTTAAATAAATTTTTTTAATGACTTTTCTCTAATTTCTTAATGAAGAAAAGTGGAACTGAAAAACTCTCAAAACACCCTTGATGACACACATAACAAAATGCATTAAAATGCACGCAATTCTGCCAAAGTAATCCAAACCAAGCCACATATCAAGTGTAAACAGACCTTCCTATGCGACACATTTTGTCTGCGTATTTGTTTTATGGTGACAATTATATAAATTTAATGGCAAGCAAAGGAGTATCATCACATCGTACTTTGTTTACTCTCCAAACATTTCGTTTCCATTCCGCTTCACATAATTGGTAATTTAATTAATACCAGATGAGCAACGGAATAAAACATAACTGAGCCTTAATTAGTGAAAACTAATAAATAATATTAAATTTAATATCTTGTAATGCTCATTTATCATAACAAATATTTGCGGTCCAAAATTTCATCCATTGATGATTTTAGCATAAACATCATTACTTATTTACTGGAATTCAATATTATTATATTTGCAAAAGTATCTGTTTCTGGGTTTAATTAACATATCAATTACTCACTATGATGCTCAGTTAGTGGGTAGTAGTTTCTGGTTTTTGAAATTTCCATTGTAGTGAACTCTTTGTAATGCTAAATAACAAAGAGTTTTCCAATGAAAAAGGCATAAACTATCAAATTAATTCCAAAAGCTTAATTTTATATAACAGATTATTTGGAAACTCATTACTAAATAGAACAAGAGATTCAAATGGAAATTTATTTTTTTTTTTTTTTTTGGTGGGCGATCATGGAGACGACTGGTATTTTATACAAATGAACATTTGTTTGGTAAATTCAGAACAACAAAAATAGGTATATTTTGATGATTTTTTTTTCTTAAAAATACTCAAGTTTTACGATAAATATAAATTTATTTTATATTAATTGATTTATTTAATTCTCTTTAATAAAATTATTAGTGCTTTAAAATTTGAATTGAATAAAATTATTTTTATAAAAAATTGACAAAAATTAATTTCATGCCAGAACTTTAAACTGAAAAGTAAAGTAAAAATAATAATTAATTTTTTAAATTAATATTAGGTAATTAATTTTAATTTAAAAAAATAATATTAAATTTAAATAAATACTTTAAGCTAGTTATTATATTATAAATTACATGATCAAATACAAACAAGCAATGATAATATACAAGATGACAAAGGAATTATTGAGGATGAATCTTACAATTTCTCTCGTTCAGGACCGACATAACCACAACACAATAAGAAGGTCTGCATTACTAGTACCAATGTCTCGAACGAATTATTTACGCCACAGTGTTTTTCATGAAGGAATAAAACTTCTTCAAGAGTCTCCCTTCAGAAGTAAGACGCACTGAAAACTTCCTACTATTCAAGTCAAAACTGAAACAATAACTGACAATGGAATACTGAGTCAGCTTAGTACAGTGTTTAACGTATTAGACTGATGAACGTAATGTTGTCGGTTCAAGACTCAAAATTATGAAAAAATTTTCTGAATCCAATCGTGCGCAAAATTTACTGAGATCTATTAGAAACTCTTTGCTTACTAAAATAATAAATAAATAAATAATTTGTTAAAAATTAGGTTTAGTGAATCATAAAAAATTCATAAAAAAATTTTTAAAAAATATTTTTCTTTAAGCGCAATATAAATATTGTTGCATTTTTTACACTTGTGATTTTATCAAAACCTATTTGTTAGATAAATTATATTGACGTAAAACTTTAATTATAAAAACATTTAATTATTAGCATAACAAAAGAACACAAATGTCCTTCCAAAGCGCGTCAGCAAAAATGTGTTTATCATCCAGTGGCTTTAGTCACATGTTTTGTGATGCAAATTCTCACAAAGTCCCGCTGCGCTCAAAAAGTAATTAACGCTATCCTTTCAATGTTTATTTTAATTTCGTGGAACCGAAAGGATGATACCGCATTTATCACTTTGCAATCTCTATGGAAACCCGTTTTTGACAACGTTACCGAGCCACAGCATTTTCCCGTGCGACCAAAGCTGCCAACTAGCGAATGCAAGACAAAGTGGTTGAAACATTTGCTGCATCGACATTTTTTCTACCAGTTAGTGGTGTAAAGTGTTGTTCATTATTACATACAGCGGATAAGGAGATACTTAGTGAGTAATAATAAATGGCAATGGGAGAGAAACTGATGACACAAAGAAAATAATTTGAAAACTTTAAAAGCACATTGGAAAAGTTTAAAATTTATTTCTTATCTGGCATGGCATGGCATGCAATTCGTTTAAAGGCACAGTAAAATAGACACAAGAGAGCATTCAAAGTTTGATTGCAAACTTTTTTTTTTGGGAACAGGAAGCAAATAATCAGTGAACATAAATGTTTAAAAAAATATTGAAAACTTTTTATTTTTTCAGTTGAATTTTTTTGATTTTTAAAACAAAAGTTCTTTTGTTTGCGAAAAACAATCAAGTCAAACACAAATTTAGTCGGTTTTCAATCAACAAATGGATGAAAAGAAGATTAAAATCTTTTTTAAAAGGTATTCGGCCGTAATTTCCTTTAGAAAATGCATTTCCTGTTGCAAAAATGTGTACAAAATTATTTTGCCATCAACACAATGAAAAGTTCAAAAAAGGTAAATAACAAAGCCTTTATGTCAGATTATCAAATATATCAATTCACAAATAAAAGAATGCAAATTTCTAAGCAATAACCATGACAAGTGTTGAAAGGATCTACCGGAATTTTCTCGGTGTAAAAATGTCCAAAGGAACATTTCAAAGAGTGCAAAATGGGTTCATTGAATTTGATAGAATAATAACGAATCGTGATGAGAAATCCTTATCAATTGCAATTTATTTATTATGAACTTTATTCATCTCAAGAGAATATCTGAAAGTGATAAGAAAATAATGTCATCAAACAGAAACAGAAGATAGTTTTCAATTCAAATAAATGACAGGAAATTATGATATCATCCTGTCTGCACCTGTTTTGGTTTAATTTAGTGAATCTTTCTGTTCTTAAAATGTCGGTTGTTTTAAATTATGTTTTATGAGATAAATTTAGCTTGATGAAGGTCAACCGTTTTAGGGCAATATTTTTTGACTAAATTTTCTTTATATTTAATTAATTTTATAAAAATTTCATATTTAATGTAATTTTATTTAATATTTACTGTGAAAAAAAACTTGTAGAAAATTATCCTGTTTTCATTTATTTTTCTTTGTTTGAAAATTTAAACATAGAAAAAATATATGTTTAACGACATACTTTTACAAAATAATTCATGCCTTTGTTACATACTATATTTATTTTTTGAAAAGTTTTTATTTTTCGTGAAATTAAATTGCTTTCAAGCTGTTTTACTTATATTTTTGACATGTTGAGTTTTCATTCTTATTTTTAAACTAACTTTAGGCCGCTCCAAATTTTTTTTGAACTTTTTGTCCCATGCCCCATTTCAAAAGTCGAAAATCCAATGGGGCAAAATAAAAAAAAAAGTTAAAAATTTCATCAAAATTGAACCGTTTTTTCCTTTTTTCAATTTATTTCATAGGAACTTTTTTACAAAATTTTTTAAAATATTTTAAATTCAAACTGACTGAAACAGAAGAAGTTTTGTATTGAAAATCGTATTTTACACGTGAACTTTTAAATTTAAATCGTTACTGCAAATTTTTTTTCAATTTAAAATCATTTTATTTTTAAAAATTTTTTGAAATTATTTTTATTACAAAATTTAGCTTGTTTAAATTTTTAATTTGAAATTTTTACCCTGAGATAAATTTTCAATTATCAAGTTCAATTAGATTTTATAAAAATCAATTTTTAAAATATTTGCAATTAATTAGTACGCTCCAAAAAAACTGTTAAAATTTATTTGTCGTATTTTTATATGAAACAGTATTTCATAAAAAATTTTTTATTTTAACGACATACTTTTACCCCCCCATTCATGCCTTTGTTAAACTATAATTTTTTGGAAAAAAATTAAATTACTTTCAAGCTGTTTTCTCATATTTTTGACGTGTTGAGTTTTCATTATTATTTTTACACTAGCTTTATTTATTTTCTATTATTTTTTTTTGTAAAATTTTAAGCTTTCAATTTTATTCTGTCAAATAAAAAAAAACTATTTAAAAAAAATAAATAAATATTCAATGAAAAAAAAAATAATAAAATTTTAGTAAATAAAACTTTGATTTACTTAATAAAAAAAATAAGAACAAGAAAAAAAAAATAATTTTTGAAAAATGTAGAAAAAAAAAAAATTATTATTAAAAAAATAAAGGTTAGAGTTTAATTTCACGTTCAGAAAACTTTGATCTTCATTGTTTTTTGTATTATCAAAAATAAGACAGTCCAGTAAATTTAAACATAATAACTTTTCTGTACCTATTCTCTATTTAAACAAAACTCCACAACAGCAAAAACAAAACTTTTATTATAACCGCCATTATCGTACATCACATTTAATCATTCAGCCATTATCAAGTTTTCAATATTTTTTAAAGAAAAACAAATTAAGCCCAAAGCGCATAAGATAAAATTAGAAGAAAGTAAAAAGGATGAAAATTTCTTGATAATGAGCTTACTAAAAACCAATCATTGGCCTTTTGTTATTTTTAAGTTTTTTTGCTATTGAAATTTTCACCTCAAGATACTTTTCTCAATCAATTTTCTTAGAATTTGTCACAATTGAAGCTTTTCTGTCTTTTTTGTCCTTTTATAATTTTACAAGTGCAAAGATGACATACTTGAAAAAAAAACTCTTAGAAATTATATTACATTTTATGACATTCAATGCCATTTCAAGCCTTTTTATGCAAAAAAAAAAGAAAATAATGTAAACACAATATGCATATCAGAAGAGAAAATCTAGTTCAGGAATGTTTGGTTAGAAAACAAACAAGTTGTTCGCAAAGAATACTTTTTATCATAACAAAAGGAATCTCGGGAATATTTTTTAATATATTTATATTAATTCTCCTTTTTATCCGTCATTGCAACCTTGTACCTCTAACCGTGATAATTTTTTCCTTTTAAAATAATTAAACTGCCATGAAAAATAATTCTCCTAATTACGGTTAGCAGACATTCCTTGAACGACTACTTTACTTTATGCGACATAAAATTAAAGACGCCATAAAAAATTCAAGTCTTAATTGATTGACTTTTCACAGATTTACATTTCAATGAACACCATCATCTCTAATTATATTTTCACGATCATTATATTAATAAATTAATTAAGTGTAACATGAACGAGAATAATTATTATTTTTTTTTGATGTGATAAATTAACGAGATATTTACCTGAAATATTTTTTTTATTTTTTTTTAATTATTTAAACAGCTGTTAAAACTTTAATTTTGAGGTGAAATATTTTTAAAAATAACAAGTTTTTAAAAATATAAATTTTTTAACGATTGACGCACTTTGATAAGAAAAAAAACCATGGAATTGTACAAATAAAAATCCAGACAGATCAAAAATAAGTCCGCGCGCGTTTTTTAAAGATGACACATTTTCGTCAGTAGTTCATAAAATTTATTTACAAAACACTGAATGACACTTTCTTTATTTAAAAATAAACGTTGGTTACGTTATCTTCGATTTTTTTGCAAATATTTTTTGCGCTTATCAATAAAATAAAATGAACGTTATTAATCAAAACACTTGAGTACTTCAGGACAGACGAGCGAAATATATTCCGAGTTTATTTCTCGGCGGTTGACGATCAACTGAAGGAACTTTTTTTGAAAACAAACTCTTAAGCTATGTTTCATATCAGCAGTACACGATACAAAGTCCCACACTGAAAATGTTTGTTTAGAGCAGATTTCCTCTCTAAGTTTTCCCTCCACATACACACAAACTGCACCCATACGACGGCGTGTCGGAGGGAGGCAGTAACACAGCTGTTTTCGCCGTACACGTGCTCGCAATGCTCGATGGCAACAGTGCTGATGCTGAATGATGATGATGTAGCTGGCTGACGTAGAAAAGTGGCTTTTTTTGTCAACAGAGAAACTGCCGCCACACCGACAAGATAAAGCGAGGGAAATGTATCTGCGTGACTTAATACGGGGGTGAAAGTAATTTTTTATACTTTCGGTTTCCCGCTGATGGCAACATTTGTCTGTACTTAACCCAGACACCACGGGGAACATGCTTTTGTTATGTCGAGATGGTCATTTACAAGTCGTTCGTACATTTGACAGATAATTATGGGGTTGGCTTTCCTGATTTTTTTGGTTTTTTCCTTAATTTTTTTCTAGAGTATTGAATTTTCAATTAAAAAAAATATTATTTATTTTTTTATTCCTGTGAACAAGAAATAACCGTTTAAAAACTTAAATTTCCCTAGTTGCATTTAAAGAATTTTAAGAATGTTAAAAAGTCACAATTTAAGCGAGAGTTCCTCACTTTGAGAGAAACTACAGACAAATCAAGACGTATTTTTTTCTATTTCTCAAAAATAGGTGAGGATTAAATAATAATTATTTATTTTAAGAACATAATTAAATATTAAGAATTAAAAATTAAGGTACATGGTAAGAAAAGAAAATTTTTGACTTCAACATTAAATTCTAAATTTCAGGTTCCATTTTGTTTTTTTTGAATCATCACCTATTTTGTCATCCCCCATCTTATCCATCCTGTTTTTAATTCTTTTAATGAAAAATTTAGGGTCCTCACATTCTCGATGTTGAAACTGTTAATTGAAATTTACACAGAAAAAATTATTTTAACAATCGAGTTAATTTTAAAATTGCATGGTTCATTTAAAATTTCAAAAAATTAAAAATAAAAATTTATTTTAATTCTACACTTAAAGTTATTTTTATTAATTAATCGGCAATTTTAATTTATCGATTTTTAATGGATAAAATTTTAACAGAAAAGTTCTATTTTGACATGATTCAATTTTTTTTTAATTTCGTCTATTTTTAATTAAAATATTTTTAATTTTAAAATGCATTAAAAATCTTCTCTTATTCTAATTAAAAAATATTTTTTTAATAAAATTTTTATTTTTCTACCAAAATATGGTCGAAGAGCAAAATTAACTAAATGTAGCTTTAAAACTCTTTATATTATTTTTTTCAAGTATGAGTCTCATTTAAGTTTTTTAAAGTTTTCCGCCCTTTCTCCAATAATAATACTTTAAAAAATTTGTCATTTTCTTCATTCTATTTTTTTGACAAAAATAAAGTACATTTATTTGTAATGAAAATAACTTTAAAATAAATTACATTTACAAAAAATTTGGTACTCAGATGCCAAACAAGCCGAAAAGGCAATGTAACAGAAAAAAATGACAATGAACAAAAGTTTTTCATTTCAAAAGTTCAAGTCAAACTCTTGTCGTTTACTCTTTTTTTTTCGGAAAGGGAAATAAAAAAATGTAAATAACCTAAAAATATGCCATAAATACATAAAAATTCCATTCACGTAGACAGACATTAGAAAAAAAGAAAGAAGAAAAAGAGCAACACCATGTCTTATTTATTTATTTTTTTTTTATGAACATCAACATCAAATTATCGTACTATGTCATGACTCGTCGTTCATGTGTGAGTTTGTGTGGCAAGAAGAGGTCATTATTACCAACGAGGAAGAAAATATTTGTAATTTTCCTAACAAAATGTAGTTTATTTTTCTTCAAGGCTGCAGGAATGTGAGAGAAAATTGCGGCACGGAATGCTGCTCAACATCATGTGTGTTGAGCCATAAATTATTTGTATGCGTATTTGTTCTGCTTGTTTACATCGCCATGGAAAAAATATGGAATGGCTGATATTAATGGGCAAATTAATTCTTTATGACCACATTTGTATTAGATTTTTGCTGGAAAAAGATACGGAAAGAAGAGAGAGAGTGAGAATGAGATACATGGCAGAAAGTTAGTCAATAATTGATATAATTATCGAAATAAGTGCCAACAACATCTGTGTTGAGTTGATAAACACCTGATATGAGAATATTTATTGATAAAGAATGTTTGCTTGATTATTATTGAGAGTTATTTAATTGTCATTAATTATTCATAGAACTGAACTAAGAAATTCGTGATAAAATTTAAAATATTTTTAAAATTGAGATTATATTGGAAATTTCCTATTTTATTTCTTAACGATAAGGGGTCAAGGTCAATTAAGGACATTCAGACTTGATTGATTTTTTGTTATTAAATTTTTAAAAAAATAAATTATGGGCCATTAGTTTTAGTTCAATGAATTTTTATCAAATTTATCGTCAATTTCATTCAGATAATGCAAATTCAGTTAAAAGCCGTAACGAATTTTATTAATTACCTTTGGGAAATCAAAATCTGAGACGAGAAAAGAACTGTGAAAATTATATAGAATGTTGTTTTTTTTTATAAGAAAAACTTTTATTTATTTCTTAATTTAAGATTCATTTCACATTGACAATCCTCAAAGAAAAAAAAATGAATTTTTAAAGCTTAGTTTATTATATTATTATTAAATTTAAATTTAAAAATGTAAGCTTCACATCAACCGAATTCATCGAAAAAAATTTGGCATGAAATTTTTTAAAGGTTTCGTGTTAGTTAGGCCTAAAATAGTCGAAAAGACCTAAATTTAAAATTCTAGAATGACTTTCAGTCTTTTTTAAGCACCCTGTGGGCGAAAAAGGGGTAATATTAACACCTTAAGTGGTCAAATTAACCCCTTAGGAGATAAATTGACCACTTAAGGAGTCAAATTATCCTCTTAAGCGGTCAAATTTACCTCTTAAGGGGTTAATTTATCTCCTAAAGGGTTAATTTGACCACTTAAGGGGCTAATTTCACCCTTTTTTCGTCCATTGTGCACTAGTATGGCCCAAGGGGTACTGGAAAAATGTCTAAAACTTTAAAAGCTCATTCCAAAGTTTTAAATTTAGGATTTTTTTCGACTACTTTAGGACTAACTAACACAAAACCATCAAAAAATCTCATATTTTTTTCGATGAAAAATTAAATCATGTGATATTTCTATTTAATATCTTTGGACTTACGGAAAATTTTAGTTTGTCTATCGTATTAGCTCAAGTATTCGTTTAATCTTTAACATTAATTCAAGAACAATATTTGAAACTAATAACGCATAACTATTGTTCAAATGCAATTAAAGATTTTCAAACAATTAAAGGCTCAGTAACAAAACAAAAACACCTTACCAATTCATATGAAAATATCCAAGTGTTTTCCTTCATAGCCTGAACAAACAAAAGTCAATTGATTGAATTCTAGCAAAGCAAACGTTGCCAACTTAAAACAAAAGATTTTCCAATTAAGATTGTAATGGATAGTTTGTTTGTTTTAAGTCCGTCTACATATTTCTAGACCTTTAGAATAGTTAACACATGTGAGAAGAAACTAGTCGTAATTCACATGAATCCAACAAATGTCTTTTCTCCCCACTGAGATGCAACAGAATAAATCGATAAACGGCAAAAATTTAAATAAACATGTTACAAGTGAGTATCTGCACTTTTTCAGAATTTCATTTTAAAAATTTTTGCTTTAATTTTTAGAACATTCATCAATCAACGTTCTCGTAACTCGTACATTCGTTATGCAAGTAATTGACTTATGCAAATAAATAGTAACAATAACAAATATTGAAAGTGCATTTTTTTCCATGGAAACTACTCCCATTTTATTGATAAAAAATTTTATCGACTTGCGATGAAAAAAAAGGTTGAGTAGCAATGAAATGTTTACTTTACAAATTGAAGAGCAGCAAAACTCACACTTATTCTGTTATTGCATTTAATAAATTAAATCGAATTTCAGGGAGATTTGTGGCTTGATTCATTAGGAATATTAAATATTTGTGCGTCACATAATTTATTTGTTGCATGCGGTAGGTAGGTTTGTGTCATCATGTGGCTCGACAAACTCACAATAATGGCAACAAAAATATATATTTCACTTGCTAGCCACACTATCATGGCCACATTAGAAACCTGTAACAATTTATTCGCCATACGACAACGACGAACAGTGTGTAGGCCAGTGCCTCTGATTTATTGCGTATTATAATCCGATCCCGTAACCGAGCGCATTTCTATGACACTTTCATTCAATTATGCGATTTGCGAAGAATAATAATCATATTTTTCCACGAGGCAGAGCCTGAGTTGCGATATTTTATTGGATCGCTAGCGTCAAAACAGCGATAAACTAGCGGCCCGCCAAACCGCATGCACAACAGAAACAGTCGTTCGAGAATTATTTTATTAAATTGCGAGCGACATAAAACCGCATAATTAAATGAAGTGTTACAAATTGGGCGTGCTAAGAAATTAAATTGTAGTCAATTCAATAAATGTGCATAAATGGAATAAAATTCATACGGAAATATCAATGCATTATCAAAGTGGATTTTTTCACGGGCATTAAATTTATTGCCCTATTTAAATTAATGATGCACTTCTTGTAGGTATTTTTGTGAATGGATGGTTGTGTATGCGTCGATTCATTAATTTGAACATTTTTTGAACGTTAACACAAGTTTTAACAATGCCAATGGCGAATGAGATATTGCGTTCATTTAAATTGGAATTTACGGGAAAATAGATTTTTTTAAGTAAGTAAGAAATTTTTGAACTAAGCGAATTAAATTAAAATGGTTTAACTTTGGTTTGACTTGTAATTTTAATTTCCTCAGCATTGAAATCCTCTGCGCCGCTTGTCTGAAGTAAACGGAGTTCTTCCTTTGCTCTATCTCGTCTTCGTTTGAGGGTTCGAAACCTTATTTGTTAAAAAATAAAAAGTTAAACATCAAATGTCGGAAATCCAAAAAAAAAAAAAAAAATGGAGAAAATTTTATCAAATTTGACTATTTTTTGATCTTTTCCATATTTTTTCAAGGAATTTTTAAAAAAATTTTTATAATATTTTCAAATTTTTAAGAATTTTTTTATTGAAAAACGAAATTTAACACGCATTTTCTTCTATGAAAATATTGTTAAAAAAATATTTTTCAGATTTTCAGACAAAAACATCGAAAAAATATTGGAAAAGCATAAAAAAAATATTATGTACTTACATTCGAGTTCGTATATTAGACCAATAGCGTCACAAATTTTGGATTTTTTATTTGTGTTTTTGAAGTTCTTCTCGTTTTTATCCCACAAAACGGGATGCGAGCGAATTTCATTGATAAATTCGATTTCCTCATCAATTGAGAGCTCTACATTGTTTTCTTTATCTTCGTTTTTTCTATTTTTTATTTTCTTATGTGGAGCCATGTTGATGATTTCGTGACAATTTTCAAACTTGTGAGTTTTGACATTTTTATTCATGGCACACTTAAAGTTAAATTTTTTTTTTTTTTTTTTGAATATAATTTTTGTATTTCACATCTATTTCATATCAATTTGATATGAAAAATTAAAATTTCATATCAATTTCATATCAAATTCACCTAGAATTTTTGTTCTAACTTGCCTACTATATCTATTAATTTTGTAATTTTCATATTAAATTTTTAATATGATTATTTTTTAACGAGTTTTAAAGCACAGTTAAGGAAAAAAATATTACAAAATTCTGAATAAATTTAGTATCAAACAAAATGAATTAAACTGAATTCTTAACTTTCGTAATAATTAATGAATTGCTTACAATAGCGGTTATTTCCTGTTACAAAATAAAAAAAAAACTTTTTATGCATCCAACCTGTTTTTATTTGGCATCTGTTCTCATTATTTTCCCAAACTCATCATTAACGAGTGCGGAATGAGAGACACACATTTTATACTCTCGCGCGCATTAAATATGATGAAATTGATACGCAAATTAAAATGCAATTTGGTTCTGGTAGGTCTTTGTAGCAGCTAAATGGCAAACATTAATTTCATTTAACAAAAAAATGCCTACTCTTGATGCATGTTTACCACAATCATCATCATTAATTGTGCGCTTTTTTCGTATTTATTTCGTTGTCCTCTCGCATGTTGCTGTAATGTATGCTAACGACCACCGCACTCACTTCGTACATTCTTTTTATTTTTTTGCAATTTTATATTTATTTATTATAATTGTTCAAGTTCACTGCATTTCTGCCATTTCTTATCTGATTTATTAGACACATTTAACAAGATTCATGACGTAGAACAACAACGACGAACCACGCGAACAGCGCAAAAAAAAAACACACAGCCACGTACGAAAAGGGAATAAAAGCAATAAATGTTTATTTATTGTGTGAATTTGTATTGTTATTTCGGCGAGCGAAATTTTAACACACAAAACATGTCAAAAGCAAAATTGGAGCAAGCGATTAATTGTTCTGCATTTTGGTCTGGAACGGACGTTTTTTCTTGTAATTTACTGGTTTTTTCCGTTGGTAAGTTTTTTTTCTATTATTTTTCATAAATCGATGACGACAAGATCAACATTGATGCAACATTGTGTACTTTTTAATTTACATAATGGACATCACTAATAAAATGTTATTCTTGTCATATTTTTTCCTCATACAACACATCGACGACAAGTGCTTACTCAAATCAAACAACTCATTGATTAAACACATTATGCAAATATTTCTACTCCAAACAAGAAAATGTCGTCGTTGACGCCTGCTTCTCCCGTAAATTGTACTTAAATAGCAATAATTATGGTTGTTATTACCTTTAAAACTTCTATTAATGCCAAAATTGTTTTATGCGAAAATAAAATCATAAACTGGATAATCCTGTTCTATTAAATGATAATTTTTATCTACATTTTTTTTGAGATTTTCTAAAGAAAAGTGTTCTTTGTGGGTATTTTGACGTCCATCCGTTTCTAACTGAAGAAGTAGGCTATGAATTAGGAATATCTCACCAATATAGATTGATTCGTAATATTGAAATGTAATGAGCTCTAAATTATTTGTTAACTAATAAAACGTCAATAATCAACATCAATTAAATAGAAACTACAGTACGAAATGGGCCCAGCAATAAATGTTTTTTACTGTAAACTTTTAGTTTTTCGGCGAGCGAAATTTTAACACACAAAACACGTCAGAAACAAAATTGGAGCAAGCGATTAATTGTTCTGCATTTTGGTCTGGAACGGACGTTTTTTCTTGTAATTTACTGGTTTTTTTCCGTTGGTAATTTTCTTTTAATTTTTCATAAATCGATATTAAGATCAACATTGATGCAACATTGTGTACTTTTTAATTTACATAATGGACATCACTAATTTGAAATTTTGTATCATCAAGGAGCTTAAACACATCAAAAAACAAGTGCTACTCAAAAAACAAATGTACATCATATGCAAAATTCAAAAAGAAAATTGGATTGACTCCTGAAGCATTTACATAGATAATTATGGTTGTTATTACTTTAAAACTTCTATTTGCCAAAATTATTTATGCGAAAATAATATATAATGAAATGTTCATTTGATAATTTTTCCCGACTTAAATTTTCAAAAGAAAACTTGTGGAACGACCTAAAAATACAAATTTGGAGATATTATGTGAGCCCAATTAAAATAAAAAGCTGTATCAGTAAGTAACATTCGACAGCAGAGACAGAAAATAAGTACTAATTTTTGTTTGGATTTTTAGAACTTTTAGTATTTAACAAGGAGCTACAAGCTAACTATAAGGAGCTAACCACATCAAAAAACAACTGTAATAAAAGTAGACATTCAATGTACATTATGTTATTCGAAGTAGGATTTTTTTGAAACATTCCATGAAAATTGTCTTTATTACATTGAATAGATTTGACCTCTTTTCGATATTATTTCAAAACCAATATCATGGAAAGGCCTTCCCAAAGTCCTGACTTAAATCCAATTGAAGACTTATGGAATGATTTAAAATACAAACTGGTAGGCGTCATCCAAAAAATAAACAACATTTATGGAAACAGCGAAAGAGGAATGGTCTAAGATTCCAATAGAGAAATGTCATCGTTTAGTTGAGTCGATGCCCATACGTTTGTGTTTAGTCAAAGCTATAAGAGGCTTGTTACGTGTTAACGGAGAACGCCGTTAAATTATGAAAAAAGGAAAATTCAATCATGGGAGCCCGGGTTCTTTAGTATTTCATTGATACATCAACATTGATTTTCATTCTTTTTACAACGGTCAAGCGGCCCAAACGTGTATTAAAAAAATTAATTCAGGTACAAAACTTGACATTGCAACTTTAAGGCTCTCGTTCACAACAAGGTCTTTCTACGTTTTTTTCAAGTTCGCATGAAAAACTTCTTTCATATGAAAAGAGATTCCTCGTTCTTATCTCAGTCATTTGTACCATTTGAAAAGCTTAAGAAGTAGTTCTAATAAAATAATCCTTAAAAATGTGATCACAAATAAAAAAGCGCTCTCGTTCGTTACCTTGACGAGTTTACGCACTTTTTGTTCTTATATAATCACTCACTTCAACTGAAATCGAATAGACATATCGCTTTGGATATCTATTCATTTGCATAATCTTCCTTCTGCATCTG
The DNA here is from genome assembly GCF_036172545.1 of Culicoides brevitarsis. NCBI lineage: Eukaryota > Metazoa > Arthropoda > Insecta > Diptera > Ceratopogonidae > Culicoides > Culicoides brevitarsis. The sequence goes on along the minus strand of NC_087085.1, from coordinate 27,896,475 downwards.
ACATCTCACTATCGCTCGTTTGGCTCTTTTATTGTAACAACATTTTTATTATTTTATTTTATTTTACCCAAGCATGCCATGGCATTTTAATCTAATTGTATACACCTCTCGTTCTGTGTCTCACATATGTAGATATGTTTCTCCTTCCTCTTATTATTATTATTATTATTGTTATCGCCGTTGTTGTCGTCGTCGTCGTTTACACAGCTAAGCATACAATGTTGCAGAAAATAAACTCGACATATCACTTTGGTGTCAGAGCTCGGTTCTGTTTCTGTTCTCTTCATATGTGTTTCTGTTTCATTAGATACATCTGTAGAGAAAAAAAAAGTTATTGAGGTAAAAATACAAATTTGCCTTTAGTTGGTATTTTGAGTTGCGTGTCAGATTACACACTTTTGTATGATGATTCTTCTCACCACTCGCCTCTCGGACTTCTATTACGTGGAATGTGCATTTTTTGCTCGTTCTTTTTTTGTTATTGATGCATGAGTAAAGTACACTCTCGCTGATGACTGAAAAGAAGAGGATAATGTTATAAATATTGTAGCTGATGGAACGGTAACCAAAAAAAAAAGTTAAATAAAATGAAAGCGGATAAGCGCACAGCAAGAAGTCATGTTTTCACATTTTTTCGGTCATTCGATATATTTGTGTCTCGTGCACGCGTTATTGAGCAATTTCTTTCCCTGTTTTATGGCCCAAAGGGCGCGAGTGATGATGTTTTGATGACCCTCGCGTTACTTCTTGGAAGTTATGGCTTTGTGCTGTTATCACTTTGTGACAATCAAATTTCATTTGAATATTTATCTCGGAACCACACCTAGATGCGAGAGATTTAATGTAATCCATCAAACAAATGGTGAAAAGAAATATTTGCGTCGTTTTTGTTCGTTTTAAAATTAAATACATAAAAATTTTTATGGTTGTTTGAATTTCTCAGCTGTCTATGATGACACCAGTTTCTATTTATTTATTTTCTATTTTATTGTAAGATTGTGGGTCTATTGTCACAGTGTATCGAAGACAAAAGGTGATTTGATTGATTTAACGACCAAGCTCGTTTACACTTTATTAAATTTCAATCGTTGTCAAAGAAAGGTCAACGTCGTTCGAGGAAAATCATAGTATGGATATAAAATATATGTATGGTGACTCAAGTTTTCTTTAGAAAAGTCGCAGTTCATAAATTGAGGGGTAAAATTGGTTTATTTGGATTGAAAAAAAATCTAACCTTGATAAACAAGTCAATTCACCAAACTGTGAGAGAATTTAACGAAGCATCCAATAATATTTTTGATTCAAGGAAAATCTCTATTACATTACCAATAATGTCAAAATTCGAAAATTCGTTGGTTGAACTTGATAAGAAGTGCTTACTTCTCAATACTTGATGACAAGACGAAAAAAATTTTGACATCAAATAAGCGTTAAAGTATTAATTTAAATATTTAAACCAAGGAGGCATCTGGGAGGAGAATATTGTTGACAGAAACAATTTTGATCGCAGTAACTGTAGAAACCTGACTAATGATATAAAAGAATTCACGGCATGCCGCGGCATTTTGGATTTGGATGCTATTTTTCAATGTATACATGGTAAAAAGTGACTTGCGTTCTTGTTCTCCAGGAGCAAAAACAATGCATTTAGCCAGTTTAAGTTTTCTAAACTTGTTCGTCAATGACAAATCGTCATCATTGTTACGAGTTAACGATCAATGTTAACGGCGAAAGAAAACTAATCATAGGAATCCGGATTTGACCGAGGGGTTTATATTGTGAGTCTTGAATCCAATTGTAGGTATGGATTCACAAGTTCGTCAAATCTTTTTCAAAATGAACAACGTAATTTTCTTCTGTTCAAAATATTTTAATTTTGATAAGTTCATTGAAGAATTTTTCATACATTGTAAAGTTAATAATTATTTTATTATAACAGTAAGTATATTTATTTAAAAATTTTTGCTTTTATTTATTTTACTTTATTTTTACAGTCACTACAAGAAGACGAATTTTTATCGGAATTCGAGAAAGAAATTCATCAGGAAAAAGATGATTTTGAAACTTTATTAGAGTTTTATCCCGAAACGGGACACGAATTATCTTTTTGTGTTGGGCACAAATTGTCCCTAAAAAAACTGGGAGAGACAGTGGAAAAAATGGGGATGCATTCTTTTCATGCAATGGTTAATACAATTACAGATACATTTTTTCATTTTTTTTGTAGTATATGTTTGATATACTACTTTGTTTCTATCAATCAAATTGATGATTATTTGTGAAACGCCCGCCTGAAAACAGCACAAAATTTGAAGGCTTAGGGGGAATAAATCAAACTGGGGCTATTTCATAAATTGCTTTTGCCTATTTACAAAGGAGAAAAAATGTTGTTCTACGAAAGGTGCAGTTTTTCACGTACTTTAAAACAAGAAGACACTTTTTTGAAGATTGTCATTTCGGAAAAATAAAAAAATTGTTTTTCTCAAAGTAAATTTAAATGAACCAAAAACTAGTTTGAATAAATTTAAAATGTCATTTTAGAATTAGAAAATTTCAGAAATTCACCAAAAAAAATTTTGAAAAATATTCAGCTATCTTGAATAGAAGGTATTTTTATCAATTTCCGTTTTGTACTTTTACAATCACAGTATAGCAGTTCAAAAATCATTATCAGTTAATTAGTTAAATTTAAAAATTTTCATTTAACTACAAAATTAATAAAGTTTATATGAGACAAATACGAAGTTACCAATAAACTAGTTAAATTCAATAGATTTCTTGTAATCAACTAGAAAGTATCAACTAATATTACCAAATATCTAGTAAAACTTCTAATGGATTTTTTTTTGATTCATTAGATTTTTTTGGGATTCGGACTCACAATATAAACCCCTCGGATTTGACAGTTTTTTTTTTAAATATCAAAATTAATTCATTCTTCCTTTAACCATCAAGTGGAACCAACGTAGATGAAAAATAGTATAATTCAGTGCTCCCTTCCCAGGTATACTAATTGCCTATTTCAAATAAAAGCCTTGTTTTCATCAATCATAAATGCATAATGTCAAACGATGTGCTAATCTCGTTACCGAGCTGTTCTCCTATCCATTAGTTTTTTCCTTCTAATTCAACACATGTTTTGATTCTTTCTCGATTAAAACTTGAATGAAATTTTTATCTAAAATTTTGTTATCCCAAAAAGCGCAGGTTGATCAAAAACAGTCAGTAATATTAACAGGCCTCCTTTGATTTTTACTACTTTACCACAATAGCAGGATAAAATCCCATTGCACGTCAAGTGTCAAAGTGTTGACAACAAAAATTGTGTTAAAATTGCCAATTAACAGACGTGTCATAAATATGCAACAATTTAATCCAGATTCTCAACAATGTTGCCTCTATCGAGGAATAATTCGCAGAAAATGCAACTAGTTCTCTTGTCAGATTAGTTGCGCGCAAAAATGTAATTCGATCTTCTCCTTCTGGTCATCTCTCTCGTGGTCTACGCTAAACCGCTTCTAAACAAAGTTACTTGTCTTCAGCTTAAGAGGAAATTGCATTAACATTGGTGATGAAAATAGTGTTAAATCCTGTCAGCTAACTTAATCGCAAAATAAAATGGAATTGTTTCATCGCATTTTTTTCTCTTCGTTTTTTTTTAATTCCACTTTAAAAAGCGAAACAAGGCAGCTTCTGTCGAAATACAAAGTGTTTCAATTAACATTCGATACGACTTGCAATTAATTGCATCGAAAAGTGCCTTCGCAACTTTGTAACGCGAGCGAACGTGTCGTCGTCGTGTAGTTGTTGTCGCTATAAATTGTGAACATAATCAATGAACGGAGGATGAGTGCGCGGCTCATTTGAATTAGTTTTAGTTTTCTGCACTTTGCTGTACGAAAAACGTATTGAATTTCAAAATAATTGTTGCACATTTTGTTTGATTTTTTTTTGCTTGTCTCGGTTATGGTAAATACCAACAAACTTTGCCTGTCTGACAGGATGTTTCATTTCTCCGCACATGAATAAATTTTATAGACAAATGCACGTTTAATTTAATAGTTCACCGTCTTCGACGTCGTCGTAACACAAAACGGAATAAATCTTTTTAGTTTATGCATATATTTTAATTAAAACCTGAAGACTTGTCGTCTCTCGAACAAAGTTGGTGCGTTTCGTCATTATTGATATTTAATTTGATATCCTAGAGAACTTTGTTGTCGTACAAAGGCTGGAAAGAAAGAATTTAATAAAAATTACAGAGAAAGGACGATACAAAAAAAAATGTTAGTAAGCAAGGATAGGAAAAAATTTAAATTTATAAAAAATTTAATATGAAAAATTTGAAGGGTTCATCGAAAAACGAAAATCGAGAGATATTTTCATATAATTTTTAAAAAATGACTTTTTTTAGCTTTTAATGAAATTTAAGAGAAAAATATTGGAAAAATTATTTACTGAAAAATTAAAAATATAAAAAAAAAAATTGAGAATTTTTTTTTTGTTCAGAATTACTTAAAGGTTATTCTTTAAAAAACTAGAAAAATTGTAAAAATATTTAAAAAAAAATCTGCAATTCTATTGCCTTTAGAAAAATCGGGTAGTTCTTTAATCAAGTCTTTAATAAAGAAATTTTTCCTTCAATGACTCATCTTTCAGCATCGCCATTGGAAAATACAAATTTATTCGCCCACTTTTCTAGACAGTTTAATAAAAATTTAACCGAAAAACTTCTCGTGCAGAAAATTACTAATTTTATCAAGTTTCTCAAAAAATCGCAGTTCAAACGACAAATTCCATTGGAAATTCCTCGCTTATAAAAAAATCTTTTTGTTTGTGGATTTGCATCAAATCAATATTACTCACGATAATTTATGAAATTTTTTAAAGCAGTCTGCCGAAGACAATAAAGCACGTACCTCCATGCTTTAAAGGTGTTTACTAAACAAAACTTTTTTCTGTCTTCTTTCGTCTTTTTCTTCAATAAAAAAAAGTTTATTTAACACAATCCAGTCGCAAAAACCTAGAGAAGAGAAAAAGAGAGACAAAAATTAATACGTACTTTGTTATCGCCCACCATTCCAACAAATAAATTCTAATCGTTTGTCGTTTCGCATTAGGCTCAATTTACCTTCAATGCATTTCCATTTGATGTAACAATGAGCGCGAATCACAATTTTTAGCAGCAACTAGAAATGACAGATATCAAACACACCTTCATTCATTCATTCATGTTATTTGTACAAATTCCCATGATAATCAAAGATTTCTCTCTAAATGGATGTGTGGCGGCGGCGGCAACATTATTAATTTGGACTCAAGTTAATTCTACTTTCTTCCTAAGAAGATAATCCCATCCACGCAATTAATTTATAGTTATCCAGACAATAGACATTCTCAAGTCGCTGTTTGGCATTTTTCTTGAATGATGCGACATGAGCCTTTTTTTCTGCGTTAAATATACACAGATGTGCCTATATTAAGATGTCTTCTTTTTTTTCGTTATTATTTTATTATTATTACTGCCTTGTAATATGCATTTTACTATTATTATTTTTATCCGTTATTTTTATTATTTTTTTGCATCTACGTCCAAATATTCGCACGAATGAAGCAATTTAATCTTATCGCAGCGTATTTTTCATGCTCAATGCCCGCTATTGGTACTCAATGAACGAAACAAAACGCATTTCTAAGCTGGCAAATCGCGAATGCATCGCAATAATAATAGTGGTATGCAAATAATCTTCATGTAAAACGACGCGCTGGCACATGGCTTTCTTATATATTTTAATAAAGTTGCACTCTACTAATGTTTCTACATTTTATGTAGTATCAGTGCAAAGGTGTACAAGGAATATCGATATTAATATTATTATTACAAACACCACCATTAACAAAGATATCTTGTGAGATCTAAGAGATATCTTTTATTTCTACAATTTCATACAAAAAAAAATAATAAAAATATAAAATAATAATCACCAGGAACGTTACTTTTGTTACTTACCACTCTCTTCCCAGTGGGAATAAAAAACATTTTTTCAAAGGTCTTGGGACTTAAAATTAGAGTCCTTGGAATTTTCATAATTTTTTTTTTCATTTTTTTTCTATTTGAAGAAAAAAAATCAATTAAAATTCAAAAAGATTTATTTAGTACCTTAAAAAATGCCTTTTCATACCACTGGGTTGATAGTACGTAGTTTTATGTTGTTTTTACACCATCCAAGTATGCAAAGGAGATTGTTGAAGCAGGAAACGAAAAATAAGTTCATAATCGGTCGCTTATTTGAATATTCGCCCGCGAGCCAGCTTCAGACACAATTATGAAAGACGTTCGTCGTAACGTAAAAATAAAATAATAATTGACTCGTTGAAATATTAAACGGTTAAAAATCGTGCAAAATGGCAAATAATTTGAATCAATGAATACTTTTTTTTTGCCATGTTCCAAATGACAATTACAATCAATTCGTTTGGACATCAAAGGAACAGAGATAGATAGATATATTATGTCGCGGTGAATTAACTTTGATGATGTGAGATTCCGTTTATATGCGAAAGAGTCGTAGATTTATTTATACTACCTATATAGATATGGGTTTTCCAATTTTGGGTATACTTAACATTAACTTGGACATTATAATAATAACAATAATTTATATAAAATGTGTGTATAAATGGAACAATTTTTGCGTTATCACAGCGATAAGTGAGTTAATGTAAAATAAATATTAGGGATGGTAAAAATTATTTCCATTTTTTTTTAATAAAGATCCTCTTCAAAATATATTTTGAATGTCAAAATTAAAGGCTATGAAAAAAATATTACTTTTTCCTTCTAAATTTTTGGTCATTTATAGCAACTTTTTCAGACAACTCTGGTAGAAAAAAAAAATCGTTTGTGTGCCTCAGATTCTCAGTACTTGTTTTGCTCTAGCACATACTAAATTCTTATATTGGAAGATTTGTATTTGGTTTTCATATGTGGCCCGCTATAATTCTTGTCGATGTTCGGCAATAAAACCCAAAAAATTTGTACAAAATAGATTTTATTCAAACTTCTGTCGACTTAAATGAAATTTTTTCCTTCTTTCCCTCTTATGTCGTTTCTATCCTTTACCTTCTTCTTTCTTTGTCTTAACTTCCACACGTGCTCTTCCACTTTTCCCTTTTCCTCGCTTTTCCTATCTCTTCGATTTTTTAATTAAATATTTATTATTTTATTTTTAATTTTAACTTAATTCTAACTTTTAATTTTCTTTGTTCCGCACTCCTTCAACAAAACGTCACTTCGTCGTCGCGTTCGTTAACAATTCTTTTTGAACGAACCAAGTCACCATCAGCTTGATTTTTGTTTCTAGTTTTGCATTCGAATGCTTTATGACTCTCATAACTTGACACTTCTTCTAGGAACCCTTCCCTTCGCTTGAATCAGAGCTGGAATGTTAAATCATTTTTATCAAATATCTGCAATAGTTCTAGTTTCTTCGAATACAGCTTCATCTTCTTAAACAACTTTCCTTCAGATCATGTCGTGTTCGTTGCTGCAGGGTCATTTGCTTATTCATCCATAATCCTAAGCACCTTTTTGTTTCGTTTGACCGTCTTCTGTCTTCTATGTAGAGGGAATGTCACGAAATTTTTAGTTCGTCGTTTCGTGAAGAAGATTGCTTGAGTTTTCTAGACATTCAAACTTATGTTTACAGAATAAGTGAAGTTACGTAATCATAGCGTCTCAATGCCTAAATTAATATGAAGTAAACTGTTAAATCGGATTTTTTACTTTTCTTGATTTTCTTTTAAATATTCGTATTTTTGTTTAGTCAATTTTTTAAATTAATTTTTAGCTTAGAAATATTTACATAAATTCAAGTTTCAATTCAAATTCTTATCTTAAAAAACCCAAATTAAAATTCATAAAAACGACCACCCCTAACTTTTCATTCAAGTACCTCTCCACATGTTGGATAATTGCGAGAATATAAGAGTAAATGAACGACAAACTTTTATTTTATTGTCATTGTGTCTCTCTCGCTTGCAAGTTCTTCTTTTGCAGTACTTAAACGGACGAGATCATATAATACTTAAAGACATAATAATATCAACAAAAAAAGAACCTCTACAAAACAGCTCAATAAAATATTAATATAAACGTTTATACAAACTCACACACGCATCGAGCTGCGGCATCACCAAACTCTGCATGCAACTACACTTCATCTGACTGACTGACTCTTTTTTTTTGTTGGTTTGTCGTTTTGTTGTTATATTCTTGTGTGTGACAGGCAAACGAGAGAATTAAAAAGTAATAAATGTCCGCGTCATTCTGCGTTCAGTATAACACAATAATCTGTCAATTGCTAAATACAGAATTTATTAAATGAAATACGTAATAATAAAATATATTTACCTAGTAGTGTCTCTCTCTCTCCGGTTTTGTTCTATATCAATATGTACTAATATTATTGCGATTGTCATGCCATATTTAAAGCTATTATTATTATTATTTCATTTTTATAGATCGCTAAAGTTATGTGAAAATTTGCAATAAAAAAATTTATATTTTATAAAAGGAACTGGTCTTGTCTTTTAAATCTCTTTTAATTTTTTTTTTCATTTATTTATTATTTTATTAATAAAAAATATAAACTTGTGTAATTATTGTTTTCTTCAAAAATGGCAACAGTTTGCTTTCTGCTATTTTACGACAAATACAAGAAAAATGTCCTTCCATTCACTTAACTTCACGTTCGCATAAAAAATGACCATATGCGTGAAAAAGTATGACTGAAAAAGACACACGCGACGTTAAGACGATAAGAAAAATAGAAGTTATGTAAGTTTTAATTTTATTTCCCTTTCGCATACACTTATTTTATGTCTTTTTAGCTCTTAATTATCTTTAAAATTATTTTTTTGCGAAAATAAATAAATAAACAATTTATGTATTTGGCACATTTTTTGTTTGTTCGTACAAGAAAAGGAAGAAAAAAATGTAATAAAAAAAGAGACACCTTGCCTCTTTTTAACTCGCAATACAAATGTACCGGTTTATTTTTTGTGCTTCATTTTTTATTTTATTTTTTTTTTTTGCTATATTAATATGAGAAAGTATATCATCGTGAACTTCATGTTTTAATGTTTTACATTTATTTTATTATTTTTGCGTCATGATTGTATGAAGGAGAAGTCTCGGTTTAAAGGAAAAAAAATAAGCAAATCGAATGTATTTATCAATAATGGAATATAAAAAGGTCTAAATTGAAAGTTTTCAACTGATATGATAAGATATCGTCGAAATAATTTTTTTAAATGGTAATTAAAGTGACCCTGTTTTTTATCGTATTTTTTGAAGAAGTTTAAAAAAAATACAGTTAAATTAAATTAAATTAAAATTAAATTAAATTAAATTAAGAAAAATTAATTTAAATTATGTTTAGCGCGAAAAAAAATGATCAAAAAAAATCCTGGGGCTCTACAAAATAAAATTTATTAAATTTTTTAAAATTTAGAATTTTTCTGTTTAAAAAAGAAAAAAAAATTAAACTGTCAAAATTTTTAATTAAATTTGAAAGTTTAATTTTTTTGTAGAATATTAAACGCAAAAAAATTAAACAAATTAAGTTTCTAAATTTTTCCAAAATTTTTTAGTTTGAAAAAATCGTTGGAATTTTTTCAAATTTAATTTAAGTTTTTTAAATATACAAAACTTATACCAAAAGAATTAAATTAAATTAAATTAAGAATTAAATCATTTAAAATTTCAAAATATTTTTCTTTTTAAAAAATTTAATTTTAAATTTTTGAAAATTTTTAATTGAAATTAAAAGCAAAAAAAAATTGCTAAAATTTTTGCAAAGATTTGTAAAGATTTGCAAATGTTTACAAAAATATTATTTTCTTTTTATTTTGCAAATATTTAATTTTTATTAAATTTTTAAAAGAAAAAAACAAATTAAAATTTGCTTAAACACTGCCAGAATTTTTAATTAATTTAATTAATTATATTAAGTTTTTCTATTTTTTTTATTAATTAATTGAATTAGCTATATTTTTTGCCTCCGAAAATATTCAAATAGAAACTTTACTTATTTTTTTTTTTGCTCATTTTTGAATAAAAAAAAATAAAAATATTTTAGGATTTATTTTTTTAATGTTTTTTCGAATGTGTTCTCTAAATTAAAAATTATTAAAAATTAATTTTTTTCTATGACTTTGACCAAACATAAAACTTAAATAAATTAAATTTTGCGCCTAAAATGTCCTACATTAACCTTTTTATTAAATTGCTCGGCGCTAGAAAATCTCCCACTACAGCTGCCTGTTAATTGAGTGCGATTTTATGATTCGCCTAATGAGAGATTCTCATGATTAACACTCGATTTGCACTGTTGCACCAATTATAATTTATATATATTTTTTTCTTTCTTAATGTTTATTACAATTATAATTAATTAACAATTTTATTTTTTGCTGAGTTATGTTATTGAATTGCGTTCCCATACTCGAACCGACAAATGAATTGTGGTAGCGTGTCTCGGGCAATGAATTAATTTGTGCAGAGAGAAAAAAAGGATTTCTTATCAATCAAAAAGGTCCGTCTTTTCGGATGCCTTTTCTCAAAGGAAAAAGAAAAAGCAGATAATGATTTGACGAAGAAACGCAAGTGAAGGTCCATCGTCTCCTTATCTACATCAAATTAATTCCTTTCTACTTTAGTCGTGTCCTTTTACGTACTTGAACAACAACAAAAGAGAACTGTATCGAAAAAAGGGACAACATTCCTTTGCAGCAGTATCATCTTCTTCATCATCGTCATCATCAGCAGTACCAACAACAACAACAACACGATGTTTTCTTTCTTTTTTTTTCTCTCTGTAAGAATTTACCTTTTTGTTGTGAATGAACGCGTATGTACGAGCATTACAAGTACTTGTCCGATAAATATGTGTGTACAATGATGCCTGCCTTTTTGTGAATTCAACCTGACTTAAACCACTTTCAAAGGTAAATACTATCGATATCTTTTTCTCTTCTTCTTCTCCTTCTTCTTCGTCATTTTTTTTTTCTTTCTTTTCAATTCTCTCGCATGGGACGTGAGTGTTTCTCGGTGTCTGTGTGTGTTTCAGCATAAAAAAGCAATAAAAATAAAATAAAATGAAAAGAGCTGAGATGAACGGTGAATTAAATGCACTCACATGTCGTGTACGGAACAATTTCTTGCATTTACTGCTGCAAGCTATATTTATTATGTATCATTATTGTACTTGAGAGAATTCTTTTCAACTTTGCTTTGTGTTCATGTCCTCCATGCCACTCGACATAAATATCCAATAATGTCATGTACATGTGTTAGTGAGTTCTTTATTCACTTTTCCATAAAATTTTATTTTATTTTAAATTTTTATAAAATTCAATGAAATAATTTTTTTTTTTTTTTGAGATAATGTCATTTACAGAAATTTTCCTTTAAAAAAAATATATTAAAAAAATTTTAAAGTTCATGTCTCTCACAACTTTTTTCAACAAAGACATAGACAAGATGATAAAAACTTTTTTCTTAGTATTTGTGTTATTCTCTCACTCTCCTCAACTTCGTCGTCTCTCATACCAAAAAATAATTTTCTTACCTTCCGTCAGTACAGATACCGCCGAGAATTGAGACAGTCCTGCTTCAGACTTCATCAGCGATCGGATAAAAAAAATTTATTTAATAAATATTTTTCTCTGGTTATACGACGACGACGACCGACGTTCATCAACATCATCATCACCATATGTGTGATACATGGTTACTTTTTTTTCCTCTTATTAAAAGGCTAGACTTGAAGTGAACGGTTTCTTTAACGAAGAAACTAGACAAGTTTTGTTACTATTGAAAAATTGTGCTGCGTAATTACTTTAGCGCTCCAAATAAAATAAAATAAATATTATTGGGAGAAAAGTAAACGAAAAAAGTGATCTTGAAATATTTTATTAAAACTTGCACTTGAATTGATGGCACGGCATGGAACCATAGGAATCCAAAAAAAAAATATTATGAAGCGATAAATTAAAATATAAAAACAAACATTAATGGGTGTGATCTGGTTCTTAAAAAGATAAAATATTACTACTTATTAGAAGAGAGAGAGAATTGACATAGAAGAGAAAAATAATAAGAAAGCGATAAAATACAGAAAAAAATATTAATAAAATAAGGTTCGTCGCTTATTAATTTAATCCACAAAGTCTCTTGATTATCGTTAATAAAAAGACTCTAAATACGTCAATTATCGCCGGCACTTCATTTGTTGTGTACGAAAATTCATATGAATGTGTTAATTTTGTGCCTTTTACTTCAAGATTATTATTTATTATTTAAAGCAATAATTATCATCATTAATATTAATAAATTAATGATTCACTATTGATCAAAAATTTGAATTTTGGAATTATTAAAATAAAAAGAGAATTTATGACTTGAATAAAATATAAATAAATAAAAGGCAAAAGTGGAAAGACAAATAAAAAATATTACTAAATTAAAAGGATTAAGCATTATCTTTATAAACTCCACCAAGTAATGGGTAAGTTATAAATTTTTGTCTACATTTATTTTTTTTTTCGTCTAAATTCACATAAAATAAAGGCAGTAAAAAAAAGAGTTATGTTGACAAATAAATCACTCGCCAACATCAAATACGCTCGGAACCGCTCAAACTCGACAAAAAAGCGATAAACTTCGATGCGGAGAAATTTATATATTTTTACACAAAAATTAACGGCCAAAAAAACACAATAAACTCATAACTCACACACGCCGTTCGTTCCGCGAGCCACACCGCACCGCGAGTATTTTATAGACAAGAAAAAGACAAGACATCTCCAAGTACAATCTTCTCACATTGTTATTTAAAGTAGATGTTATAGACACACATGTAAGATGATATGACGCTATTTTTTAAACCTTTTTTTTATATTTATTTTCTTTCAAGTAAAAGTACAGTTTCTTGTTGTCTTGTCTATGAAAAAAAAAGCGAAGACGAGAAGATATAAAATGCTCGAGTGTGTAAAAAACATCACAAGAGACAAAAAATCTCACGCATGTTCTACATACCTTTTGCAGCGCAGCGTCACGAAGCCACTTCTTGTGCTTTTTTTTTCGCTGCTGCTGCGCAACTCACACACATCACTTTGTCAAAACGGATTATTTTATAGAGAAAAATGTTAGAGAAAAAAAAAATTTAATCGATCTTTTTTTTATTATCTAACGATGAATGATAATTTTTTTTTTCAAATAAAAAAGTTGAAAAAATATTTTGACAAAAACATTTTTTTTTATTTTGGGGCGCCGACCAGCAAATGCCGAGCCCAACCCATGCCCATAAAAGTTTTGTGTGCGATTGATATTTAATATGAAATTTATTGGAGAGGAACTAGAAAAAAAATTTCAATAAAAAAACGGCAATGAAAAATTTCTTAATCTCTGGGCGGGTCACGTTAGATTTTCGGTTTCAAATGTCACCCTATAGGCAAAAAACGGGTCAGATTGACCCCTTAGGAGTCAAATTGATTCCTTAAGGGAACTTTTTGATCCCTTAAGGGATCAACCTGATCCCCTTTCGAGTCAGTCATCTGCAGACCCAAAAATTTTAATCATTCAAGAGGTCTCTTTGATCCCTTAAGAGATCAATATGAAACCTTAAGAGGTTAATTTGATCCCTTTAAGGGGTCAATTTCATCTCTTCAAGGGGTCAGTTTAACCCCTCCAGGGGATCAATTTTATCTCCAGGGGATCAAAGTGACCTCTTGAATGATTCAAATTTTTGGGTCTACAGATGACCGACTCGAAAGGGGATCAGGTTCATCCCTTAAGGGATCAGTTTGAACCCTTAATGGAGCAAATTGATCCCTTAAGAGATCAAAAAATTCCCTTAAGGGATCAATTTGACTCCTAAGGGGTCAACCTGATCCCTTAAAGGATCAATCTGACCCGTTTTTCGCCCATAGGGCACAAAACAAAAAAACGTTGCTGGGCCACCAGCGTTTTGCACGCGCATTATTCGCACATTGCATTGTCATGTCGAGTTCATTGCTGTTTCTTCTTAATTGTCAAGTTTTAATTGTCGTAATTTTTGATCTTTTTTTTTTTGCTAAAAAATAAATTTAATATAATGGGCAATAAAACAAATGTTAACAAACTGACAATTAATTCCTGGAAATTAGTCAGAATGTCGTTTTGCTTCATGAAGACATGTAGCACGTAAAAAAAGTAAGAATTATAATTCCATTTGTCTTAATCAATAATTCGGAAAATTTTTGGTTGACCTACGTTGACCATGTTGTTCATCAAGCAAGTCACATGAGAAAAAAAATGTGTAAACGTTGAACATTAAGAATGTGTAGTTATTTCGCGGTTTTTCGTTACTTTTTTTTTGCGGAATATTTTTCGTCGGTTGTCACTGGAATGCACATTTAGTCTAATTAGTTGTTCGTTTTTAAAAAGTTGTCCTCTCTCTGATGAATTTCGTGTGTCAATTTTTTTTTTGTTGCGTTTCTTTCTTTTTGCATGTCTCTCGATTTCTTGCATGAGATAAAAGTTTTTGCGAAAGTTAATTGTCATTTTTTTTTGGAGGGCAATAAAAGAAAATTGGAATTAACTCGAGGTGAGGTGTAAATTCGTGACGATTATGATTAAATAATAATAATTTCTCCCCTTTATCTCACAGATTGCAACGTTAAAAAAAAGCATTAAAGTTCGATCGCATGCGGATACAAAGGTCAGATAATTAGCCGGAATATCGATTATTGCCCATTTTAAAAAGTAATTTACTTATGCAATTAACGATAATAATTTTACAGAGGCAGAAACCCGTAAAAATAAAATAATATACGGATGCATGTCGTGCGGTTATCAGTGAAATATTAAGGAGAATAAAACATAAAGTATGAGTTTAAGTCCATTAAACGGCACAAAAAAAAAACAATAATAATAAAAAAATAATTTTAATGCAACAAAAATGCGCGCCGTACCTGCATATATGAAGGAAATACGCAAGGAAGTGAAAAATGAAATCTCTCGCACCTTCCCGTATGCTAATATAAATAACGGCAATAAAGCAGACAATATAAACAAAAAACCGCTGATTACAACAGTTGTTTAAGTGTCCTCATCACTCCTTAACTGTCTGCGCGGCAATATGCAAGAATGCGAACAGTAATGAAAGTCTCAAAGAAATATTTTTTCTCATTTTTAAATTAATTCATAAAAATAAATTTTACTTTTGCCGCATGAATGTTGGTATAATATTAATAAATGTAACGTTTTGTATATTTAAGTGTAATTTCGATTGCACCTCTTTTTTTGAATACCTCTTTTTATTGTTGTTCAACGGTGGTGTTTTAAAGTGGATACGGTTTCGAATTTCAACTTGAACACTAAAGCAGTGGCGTAGAGTGGGAGTGCTTTTGAGTATGATTTACATATTTTTAAATTTCAAGTTAAGCAAATAGGGCTTTTTTATTTAACCCATAGCTCTTCTAACATGAAAAGTCTAAATTGATTTATTTAGTCTATCAATAAATGGTGTCTAATTTTATAACTCTCGTCTGGAAAAAAATGTTGATATTTTCTTTTTAACAAAATTTTGACTGAATATCTACTTGTCTTTACTTACATATGCAAATTGTTCAATTTTCGAAAGTTCTTCTCTGAACCTTCTTTTTAGAAATGATACTGTCTAATTGTTTCCATTTACTAAATGCTTATTTTTGATAGCTTTTCTATCTGTATTTTTTGTCATAACAATTTTAATCCTTCACGATTTTTTTTGTTCTTTTGTGAATTTGAATATAAAGTTCTACTGATAAAAAAATATATTCATTACAAAAAAAATATTTTAAATTGATTTAAAAAATAAATTTAAAATTAATCCATAACAAAGGCGCGGGCTAAAAGTTTTTTTTATGGTAGCCGCTGAAATATTGATTTGATCAACAGGCAAGTTACCCTTTATTGTCAGAATTTTTAGGCACCAAAGTCTCTGTATAAAATCGGAACACCCAATTGTAGAGTGATATTACTGGAGATACCTTGGTTAAGCCGAAACTTCACGATACCATTCTAGGATTTAATAATTTTAGGAGTTCATAAAACATTTACAAAAAAAAAACATAAACATTTTACATTAAAACATTTTACATTAAAAAAAAAACAATTTATTTAACACTACTAGTTTCGATAGTTCTTTCTATTACTATCATCATCAGGTCTGATGACGTATCAAATTTGATTTTATTTCCGCATTCAACAATTTTGTCCGCTGCAGCAGAGTCTATCGCCAATGTAATGCAGTCATTTTTTGACTTATTATTGAAAACTTTTATAAATTTAAATTTTTATTCTTCAATTTCATTATCCTTTTTATTTCTTGCTCAGAATATTTCTCACTTCTATGTTTTGTTTGGAAAGTTATTCTTCTCATTTTGTCCGTATCTCTTCAGGATTCAAAATTTGGAAATCCGAGTTCATTAAATATTAAAGAAGTATCAACAATGGGAAAGTTAGATTCAATTCTTGTATCCGAGCTACCAAAATATGTTGCAGAATTCGAGATTCATGATGGATTTTGCTCTTACAACACGTCAATCTAACGATGCCCCCTTTGCATCTAAATGCAAAGTATTTTGGGGAATTGAATCGAAAACGTCTTTATTTACTGGATCCAATAACATCTCCTTCTCATGTGGAGTTTAAAAAAATTAAGAATTAATTTAATCTAAATTAATTAATTTTGTTTGAGTTTTAACTATTAGACGATTATAAGAATACTGTAATTTCGATTATTTTGTTAACTTGTTTAAGTTACAGTATCCTTCATTGTCACTACGCCACTGCCCAATATCTTCAAATAAAACAAAACCAAATAAATGAAAGAGAATTCGATACAAAATCGATTATTTCTTTAAAAGATTGAAAATCATCGAATCTTTTTATCTTGTGTGGGAGTCAAAACAAATTTTTCGGATAATTTTATGACCCACTGATTTATGTTTATTTCCATAAAATATCCAATTTGTATGTTTTTTTTTGTTTATTATTGAAATTCCAATCATTACCATCAGAGACATATTCCATACGCATGTTGTTACTGCTGCTGCTGCTAAGTACATGAGAGAGAGGAAAGGCAGCGAGAGATAACATTACAATAACATTAGTTTTTCATGTCATTATATTATTAAAATGAATTGACATAGTTTGTTAGATCTACTCTTTTATTTATTTTTTTTTTGCTTGTTAAGATGCACTCTTGGCAATATGGCAAACTAGCTGGATGATGATGATAGTGCACAACTATAACAAGTCGCTGGTGATGCGAAGTTTGTACCAATAATTACATTCTTCAATTTATATTTGTACATATTTGCTTTGTTTATTTGTTCATTATTACAGTTAATCAAACATGTGTTTTTGTTACGTGTGTGTGCTCGAAGAAATATGTAACTTTAAGACTTGAAGGAACAAAAAAAACACACAGAATATCATTATTTATTTGTACTACTAGAGCTATAGATCGTGACTTTCCTTCTTCAATTTGCTTCCTTTCTTCACATATCTCTTACTTTGGCATGGCAGCAACAGCAAGACGTGAAATAAATTGGACAATAGGAAAAACGTTGGAAACAATGGCTTGAGATTGTGTTTTTTGATTTCCTAAACATGGGTAGTAATAAGGGAACGGTGCTGCACTGCCTTCGTTCGTTCGTTGACCATATAAAGAAAATTAACTTGATCGCGAACGAGAACCAAAAAAAAATACGTTCAATAAATTGGGCTCCCACAAACTAGGCCAAGTATCGCATATTTTCTCTTTGCGAAAATTTTATGCAGAAATTCGCCTCATCTTTCACATTTCTCGCTGCAATAATGGATGGACCCGAGCAATATGTGTCCATATATAAAATAAAATGATTGAATCATAATAATGCATGGATTTGAATAAATTTTTGAAGAATGAAGAACAAAAAACAACGGGAACACACAAATTTGAATGCACTTAACAACCGAATCGAGCGCGGAGGAGATTTATAATGCGCATCGTCCTCTTCTCCGTAACTCTTCTAAAAGTCAAAATACGATGCCAATTTACATTTATTCAAAATATTTATCTTGTCAGACTTGTCAATGTTTTACTTTATAAAATATTTATATTTTGAATGTATGTATGTCAGATTTATTATTTTTTTGTTTGTTTGTGAGCAGAAACGTTTTTTAAATTGAAAATCCAATCAAGAAAATTGGTTGTCGTCCACTAATTTCGTTGATCCTACTTACCTCTCCTGAGTTTCTTGCTCTTTCTGTCTCTCTCACGGAACGAATAAATAAATTTTTTGTAAAAAATTCTTGTGCATCATTATAATTTTATAATAATCTTGCATCAGCAGAGCGACGAGAGTTATAAGCGTTGTGGGCGTAATTCATTTATAATTTTGTGCAGTCAAAATATTGCGAAGTATTTTGTTCACAGCAAATAATTTGTTTGAAGCTGGTGACGGAGATTTAAACAGGATTTAAATCATTTGATGTCTGCATGTCATTTTACGTTCATTTAAATAAATTTTATAGAATCAAGAAGAAGACTTTGCATTCAACTCGGATTTATTTGAATTTATAATTTAATTTTGTTTTTTGTTCTAAAACTACTTTAATACTTTGCATGAATGGAATAAAAGCTATTAAGTCTTCTTCTTGTTCTTCGTTAGAACACTTCTTAATGCCTACATGATCAGAAATTGTTCAAAGTACTTTGCCGGAAACAATAATGCAATTGTACTTATCATATGTATGGAAATGAAGACAAAACATTTGTTTGTTTCTGTAAAAAGTAATAATATAATGAAAACTTTGAACAATAAAATTCATTTTGCAGCCTCATCATAGTGTTGAAGAAAAAAGTTGTTCAAGCTACTATTTTATGAGAAAAATATTTGGAATTAAAGTGTTCAGATGTTAATAAATTTCTATCATGAGTCATTAAAAAAGTTTTTAATATTTTAAATAAGTTTAAATTACTGATTTATAGATTTTTTTCAGCAACTTCTTATTTTTAGATGAATAATTTTTAACGAATTTTGATTTTTCACTGAATTGTTTTCAAAAAAAAAATTATTTTATAATTTGACTTGATATAAATTAATTGCGAAAATTATTCTTAGAAAGAAGTTAATATATTTAAAACTATAAAATAAATAATAAATTTTTGGTTATCATTATTCATTTTTTTTAAATATTTAATAAATATTTTTATATATTTTTAATAAAAATAATACCCTTTTTAACGAAAAAAAAATTCTATACTTTTATATTTTTTTAAATCTAAAATATTTTTAAAACTGTTGAATTATGTTCCAAATTGGCTTGAACTTTTATATTTTAAAGTTATTTTTTTAAAATTTAAAATTATTTTTATTTAAAATAAATTATCTAAAAAATTTTTAAATGGTAAAAAGTAATAATTTGCAATTTTAATTGATTTGAAATTAATTTTAAAATATTAATTTTGAAATTATATATCCTTCTTAAAATAACAGGTAAAACTAATACTTTTTAAAATTTAATAAGTTTTAAGTAAAAAAAAAATTTTTTTTTTCAATTATTTAATTTTTTCATTTTCAATTCATTTTAAAAAATTATTAGTTAATTAGTTAAATTAGTTAAATTAATTAGTTAATTATTAATTAAATTAAATTAGTTAATTTATATAATAACTATAATTTTTTAAAATTAATTAAAAATAAAAAAAATTAAATTAAATAATTTAAAAAATAATTTTTTTCATTAAATTTTAATTAATTTTAAAAAGTATTATTTTTACCTGTTATTTTAAGAAGGAATAACTGTGATATATTTTCAAAATTAATATTTTGAAATTAATCATAAATTAATTAAAATTGCAAATTATTACTTTTTACAATTTTAAAAATATTTTGATACCTAATTTATTTTAAAAAATAACTTTAAAATATAAAATTTCAAGCCAATTTAAAACGTGAAATCTTAAAATTTTACTCGAAAAAAATATTTTTTTAAATTAAAAAAAAAATCAGCTAAAAAGAAAAGAAATTTTACCTTACCTCACTTAACGAAATTATAATGATAATTCTATCAGTTGCGAACACAAAAATCGTTATCATTCACACACGCTTCGCATTTCTGGATTTCCTCTTACAATTCTGCCTACATCTATTGAATTCGTCTAAACGAACAATACAAACATATTTTTGCCACATTTGCATTACATTTATGCCAACAACCAGTCATCGCGTTGCCAGCAAGAATAATACAAAGTTGTAAGTAAAGTACTCATTAATTAGACATACATGGTTTGTTTTGCGAAAAACTATGCAATTGCCAAGCCAGCAAGTAATTGCATGTGTGATAAGCTTATCACAGACCTAGATTTCGTTTTAATGTCTGCAGCATGAAAGTCTTTTTTTTTTATTTAATGATAATGATGATCGTGTAATGTTAAAGCACAAAAAAAAAATAAGAAAGAATCATTTAATTAATTAATGACTGCAAGAAAAGCAGCATGAAAATCCATCTGATGGAGTCTCATTATTTTTGCCGTGTGTTACCTCGAATCCACAGACGTGTCTCGACAAGAATTCTTTCGAGATTTATGCAAATCAACGCGAAAATTCCATTATATCACATATCACTCGAACAAAAAAATTTTAAAAATTCCTCTAATTTGCATGTCGTCTCATGAAAGTCAAATCACACGAAAAAAAAAACATTTTTTTGTTCGAAAAGTGTATAGATGACTAATCTAAGCTGTGTATTGATGATAAACAACATGTGCATAAAATATATTAAAATTTTTTGTTCGTTCAACGAGAAAGAGTAGAAAGAGATAAATATTTTGCATTATATGGTCTCATAAATACGAAACTGGCTTTTTTTATGAAAAATTATTATTTTAATACCGAATTCAACACTCCCGACTTGAATACATTAAAAACACTCACTCTCATAATTCGTCGTCGTGCGACTTGACGACGATGGTGTCTACTTGCGTATGTGTTGTAGTTTTGTGAAAGTTATTACATTACAACAAAAAAAAATATGTGGCCCACAATCTATGCGCTCTCTCGCGCACACATGAGCCTGCTTCAGATTCGTGTTTTTATCTCTAAAAGTTACTTTGCAATATTTGTAGTACAAAATGCTTCAAATAATTGTGCGCGTAGAAGCGGCGGCGTGAAAAATATAATCATTTAAATATCTGCGCGCCGTAAAATAATCAAAATATTGGTGGTGTGGTGGTGCAAAATTGCTATGCGGTGGTAACATTAAACAGCTCGAGGTGTTCAATCGCGGTGAACGATCGACTGGATTGGAATAGAGTGTTGTGTGGAATGTTTTCTTTATTATTATTATTTTATTTTTATTATGAGATAAATATGAAAACTGTTATTTTATACACAAAAAAAAAATAATATTATTACATGTAATTTATTTTATCTAAAAATTATAATATTAAAATGTTGTTTTTTCCTGTTGTTGTGCGGTGTAAATCATTATAAACTAGACAATGTTGCCGCATATTTTTTTCTTCTTTTTTCAATAAAATGTTTTATGAAGTGTCATTTTGAACATAAAAGTCTTTCGCTTGCTTCGAGTTACGTAAAGCAGAGATCGTCAACTTTTTTTGATTGAATTTTTTGAAAGCTCTGGAATGAAAGGAGTTTAAAAATTTAATTTATTAAATTAATTTATTTTTATTTTATTTTATTATTATTTTATTTTTTTAAATATTTATTTTTTTTTTCAAATTATATTTATTTTTATATTACTTTTTTTTTTTTTATACATTTGCCTTAAAATTTATTTTATTTATTTTTAAAATTATAATCAAAAATTCTTAAATTTAAAAATTTAATTTCAGTTTTTATTTTTTTTGAACAAAATTTTTTTGAAAATTAGGAAAATATTCAAATTCAAATTAAATTTTTTAAATAATTTAAATTTAAAAATAAAATTTTATGACAATTTAAAAAATTTCAATAAAACATCTTAATTAAATTAATCTTTGAAAAAAGATTTAATTTTTTTTAAATATTTCATTAACTTTGAAATGTTTTTTGTCAAAAGTTTTTTTTATTTATTTATTTTAGGAAAGTATAATTCAAATTATTTTAAAATTTTAATTTTATTAAAAAAAATTTTTAAAAATAATAAAATTTTCAATTAAAAAATTTCAAAAATTATTTATAAGAACATTCAAACAATAAATGCGAAATTTTTTATCCGAAGCAAAAAATTTTTTAAATTAAAAACAAAAAGACCTGTTACCAATATAATTTCAGATTTTTGCTTTTATTATGTTTTACAGCCCAAAAACATTTTCATGAAAATTTTTATAACATTACTCATGAGAAATAAAAAAAAATTTTTTGAAAAATAATTCAAA
Organism: Culicoides brevitarsis; assembly: GCF_036172545.1. Taxonomy (NCBI): domain Eukaryota; kingdom Metazoa; phylum Arthropoda; class Insecta; order Diptera; family Ceratopogonidae; genus Culicoides; species Culicoides brevitarsis. The sequence goes on along the minus strand of NC_087085.1, from coordinate 27,874,015 downwards.
TTTAAAAATAAAATTTTATAACAATCTAAAAAAATTTGCAAACATTATAAACAAAAAAGAAACTTTTTAAAAAAATGTTAAAGCCAAAAAAAAGAAACAACAAAAATTTTATTTTAAAATTAAAATTTTTTTAGCAAAAATAAGAATTTCTTGTCACAAAATAGAGCCCAAAAAATCAAAGAAATTTTATAAAATTGGAAACATTTCAAAGTTTAGCCTTAAAAAAAAATTTTTTTTGAACAAATAATTTTTTGATAGGTTTTTAGCCAAAATCAAATTTTATTTTTTATTCAAAAAATCAAAAAATAAATGGTACATAAACTACATTAAAAAAATTATTCAAATTCAAATATTTTTTTTATCGTTAAATATATTTTACGTAAAAATGTTAATAATATTAGAACGAATTTCAAAACCAATAATAAAACGGATTAAGAATTAAAAAAATGAAATAAATAAAGAAATAAAATAAAAACAAAATTAAAAATAAAAAAATATTTAGAAAACAAAAATTTGAAAAAACTTCAAAAATTTATCAAAAATATTTAAAAAATAATTTAAAAACAGGACTTTCATGAAAATCCATTCAAAAGTTGAAAATCTCTGCAAAAACTTTAAAACGCAAATTGATTACTGCAATTTTTGTGATTTCAAACATGAGCTTTAACATGACACATGTCCCACATTTTATAAATTAGGCGGAAGTTTACTTTTCAAGAAAGTACAAAACTTTTTAACAAAACACTAAAACTTTACATTTTGCCAAAACAAATGCCTGTTACATGCAAAATTGTGTAAAAATAAATATTTGTACTCGCTCGTTCGTTTTTTTTTTTTTGTGATATCGCTTTTATTTTTATAGACAACTTTATTATTATTGCATGTCATGCAAGCAATGCAGCAGCCACAGAGCTGTGTGCAAGCGAAAATTAATATCATGCAATTTTGCAGTTCAGACAAATTAAAGACATGCAGGAGAAACATTAAACGGACTTTTATTATATAAAATATATAAATTAATTTGATTGTTTGTCAAATGAAAAGATATTGTGAAAAATTTGTACAACATGCATGAAAATTACGAAAAAAAAAAACTTTCTCCATTCATCTTAGTTGGTGCATAGCAAGAGACGACGACTGGCTAAGAGCGATAAGAGAGGAATCATGATTTTCTTGTTAAAAATTTATTTTTTTGCAATATTTTTCTATGGTTAAAAAATTTCATGAGAATGTTCTTTGTTTCGAGTTTTTTTTTCGAAGTCAACAAATGTCAACAGTCGAGATGAGAAAAGAAAGAACAATAATTCTAATCTGATTTATCAATAAAATATTGAACTTGAACCTTTAGCCCTTTTTGTCTTCGCTGTCTGTCGTTTGAGCAACAAAAATAAAAAAAAAACATAAAAAGGCAATAATAGTAAAAAGACAACAGGCGCACACGATTTGCATTTTCAACTCCTTTTTGCTGTTCGGTGTGTGTGAGTGAGTTTGTAGCCATCACCGCCATCATCATCATCATACTCTATATTTATCTAAAATATTTGTAATACACGGCATAAAACAGTTAAACGATCATTTTAGCGAAAAAAAAGCAAAGAAAAAAGCAAGCAAAGTCCCTGATAAACTGCAAAGAATGTCGAGAGGCGACGAATGCCGTATCGACTGCGTTGTTGACTGATGTTGCTCGTATGTCTTTCGGATTCGTGTGGCGTGGATTCGAGTGGAAGAGACACAAAACACAAGAAATTACCTTCATTACACTACACCGCGCGCTGATAGATAAGTCGACTTGATAGCACAACAACAACAGAAGAAAAGAAGTAAAAAAAATAGTAATAATAATAGTAATAAAGAAAAAAGCAAAACGAATAATCTGCCGCAGGTTATGACATTTTTTCAATAATTTTATATATACTTTTTTTTTGTGTGAAAAGAGGCAAACACACACAAGAGTAGAGGAGAGCGAGATACTTATCATAATAATATATAGAGAAAAATTTACTTCAGGGTTGAAATTCCATTCAGTACATTTTTTTCTTCTTTTTTGCTTTACTATCGCGCGCAACTATTATTGAGTTACTTACTCATGCATTACCATTGGCGGTCGACATGCTGCTCATAACTGACGACGATTCACGTTGACTTTTTTTTTAAATGCATTTCGAAGAAATTTTATCAGAATGTTCGTCTTTGTATTATTTAAATGAATTTTACTAAAAAATCCAAATATCAAGGAATTTTGAGAAAATTTGGAAAAAAAAATAAAAAATATTTTTAATAAAAATTTATAAAATTGAAAAAATTGCTTTTAGCTTCTGAATTATTTTTTTCAATTAAAATAATTTTTTAAAGTTTTTTTTTATGCAATTTACTTTTTATATTCTTTTTTAATTAATAATTTTTTTTTAACTTTAATTTAATTAATTATCATATTAAAAAAAACATTTTTTAAACATTGATTCTTAAAATTTAAATATTTTGAAGAAAAATCTCACAAAATAAAAAATTTTGAAAAAAAAATAATTTAGGTCACGTGACTTAAAAAAAAATTTTTTCTACATTTCAATTTAAAAAAATTATTTTTCTATTTTTTTTATTAAATTTTACTAATTTTAATTTTATTTAATTTAATTAATTTTTTTTAATATTAAAAAAATTAAAAATATGTATTAAAAATAAAAAAAGTTTAATTTTTGGAAAATCGAATTTTTTCTACTTTTTCTATTAAAAAAAAAATTATTTCAAGAAATTTTATAATTGAACAACAAAAATTTTAATTTTATAAAAAATTGCCCTTTTTGAATAAAAAATAAATTAAAAATCGAATCCAAAATGCACTTTAGCTGTTTATATTTCACGACAACTTTCAAACCAGCTTGAGAAAAAAACCTCAAGTAAAAGGGACTTGATCTCGATGATACCAAAAATTCTGCACATAACACACACATGGCACAAAAGTGCGAGATTTGCACGATATGCACCCAATCAATGCCTGCTAGCGATTCTGTTGAAAATTTCGCAACGTGCATTTTTTCAGCTATTTCTTGTGAATAGTTCTTTGCACATGCCTTTCCTTTCCCTCCTGCCATATTTTATGCATCTCGCTACAATATAATAATAACAGCACGAGATAATAAACACGGATTGGATTCTTTTACCTGTTCATTCGCGTTTATTTTGCATAAATACGATTTTTTTTTCGACGTCGTCGTCGATAGTTTTTGTTGTTGTTGCTGTTATTACAGCAAATTAAATAAAGGAAAAATGCATCAAAAATATCTTCTAGTCAGTTATAAGTCTCTTCTAGACTTCTACTTGCGTGTGTGTGTGTGTGTAGATTTTCGAATTTCTCTTTAGATTTTTTTTTTTGCTTATTATTATTATCATAATTTATTGACCATCACTTTATTATGCATTTACTTTGCATCTCTCGCATAGATAGGCGATTCAATCGCATCTCGCGCACAGATATTTATAGAGGCGTGTGAGATGAATGCGTAAATATTTAAATAATGCACGAACAGATAAGCATTTAGCAACTAGCAACTTGAGACAACGCAAACAAAGAGATCAACAAAAATTTCAGTAAATGATCGAAGAGATTGGTAATTAATTCACTTCACTTTGCCATGCCATGCACATTATTAGACATGATTTTTGCATTAATCGTCGTCTTTTTTTTTTGACATAATTTTGCATGGGAGATGATGCTCGGCTGCTGTAAAGTTGCGACTCAGAGGCACACAGTAGGACGTTATTCAAGTAAATCCGTTTTGAACTCAAATAAATTGATCTAATCATGCAGAGCAGCGCAGCTATTTGCCATATATGCATATATGCGAGTATATGAGAAAAGAAGTAAAGCTGCTTTGCTTTGAAATCATTAATTTTGTTTATGGGAATGAAAAGTTTTACAATCACAACAGCACGCCTACTTATAGAGACTTGCGCGCGAGAGAAAGAGACATAGAGAGGGAACTCTCTTAGCTCTAAATACAAATAATTTACGTATAAAAGGATAAAATATTGGACTTAATGATGAGCTTTAAAAATGTATATGCGAAAGAAGAGTAATGGCAATCAATGCGCCACGTCGATCGTTGGAATTTGCCGCATACCGAGAAATTGTGCAAAATTCATGTTTTGCAAAGTTTTGGAGATTCAATGAAAATTTTCATCAATGCTTGGTTTGAATTAATTGATGATGATGATTATATAGTGACCCACCTAAGCACACAAAAAAGGGCTTTTTGTGGGTTTTCTTTATTTCTAACCTGTTCCATATTCTTCTTTAACCGTGCTGACACTCTTTAAGAAAGAAAATATTTCTTTCAGTGAGAAATCTCTAAATTCTTCAGGCTCTAACATACCATTCGTGCTTCCTAAAAGCAACATTTGTGTTCCAAATCGCGTGGACAATCGCATAAAATGTGCTCTGCTGTTTCTTCTGCTGAGTGACAGATTCTGCAATCTGTTGAATTCCTATAACCCATTCTACTCATTAATTTATTCAATCTAGCATGTCCGGTTAGGAAAGCAACTATGACTCTAATTTGAGTAATGTTTATGTGGATCAGCTCTTTAGTTCTTGTCAAAGATATGTTTAGTACAGAACTATTGACATGTTCTGATAACCTCCTTTCTTCGAATTCCCAGTATCTTGTGGTTTTGTCTATAAGCCATTCAAAAATAGCACTCTTGGCTGTTTGTAACGCAATGCCTAAACACGGTTTTTCTTCTGAGTATGTTCTTTCAGATCCATCTCTTGCTATTTCATCTGCTATGTCATTCCCACAAATGCTACTATGACCTGGTACCCACATTAGAACCAGTTTATTCTTTTCTGTCAAAATAATATTTAATTGAAACATTCCTTTGATGTTTTGCTACAAGTAGTTGACATAAATTTGGCTCACTTTGTAATTCTTAGACTCCTTTGAAGTTTAATGTCAAGTAGTTTGGAAACAGATTCTTTGTTGCTTTGTAAATTATGACTAGAACGTTAAAACATACATATTCGCTACCAGTGAGCTGTTCAGTCCCACTTGAAGTTTATCCTGCTGTATTAGTTACCTTCTATGAAAATCCTTTGATGACTGCTGAAAGCCTGGAATTAAAATTTGTAAAGGTTTTTTGTCTAACTTACCTCGCCAATTAATTTACATTCGGTCCGAATGTAAGCTGATTCTCAGTAACGTTGAATGCCCAGTTTCAATATCCACACAGAAATAATCGTAGGGGAATCTGCACTTCTATTGAAAGATTAAAGTGCACTAAAAAAAGAGATAATCCGTCAAATTGGGATAAATCTGGTTTTTTGGTACTTACTTTCTCACTCCAAAACGCCAATTTTTCACAGTAAACGATGAAAAAATGCAAAACAGCGAAAGAGGAAGAAATAATCCTGCAAAATATTAACGAGCAACGTCCATTTATTGAGTTATGATACACTTCACTTTGCCGTTTTTTTTTCGATTGACTCGTAATCACTTCAAAGCTCTTTACTGGAGATTGCATTGATTGTCATGACATCCATCTGTCTCTCTCTTTGCTTTGCTTTCCATCTTTCCAATTTAACTCGATCACACAACAACAAAAAACTCGACTTGACACAAAAACTTTCATTTCGTGCACTTCATTTAATAAATAAATAATAAATGTATGAATGATTTTGTAACATATTTATTTGTACAAATTAAGTGAAATCAACCGGTGCACAGACAAACAGTAGGCAGGAATGACAAACCACGATTGCCAGGCATTTTTCATGTCTCCGTGCCATTCCTGTCTATTTATTGGAGATATTTTTTTCGTGTTAGTTACTCCAACAAAGATCATAATCACCAACAAGTCATACAAAATACATTTCATGTTGTAGTTATTATTACTACATTTTACGAACAACTTCAATTACTTTGTAGTTGCAAAAGAAAGATTTGAGTTGAAAATTCAATTGAGGCAGGCAGACACGGCAAAAATATTATAATGAGAAAAAAATACAAACAAACTAACATCATCTCCAAAGAAGACTCCAAAGGGAAAAAAGGCATACGTTTTAATAAGACATAAATAATTTCATGAATAAAAGAAGAAAAAGTGGCAAGAGAGCGAAAAGTGAATCATTGATTCTTTTTTTCTGCCTGTTTTATTATTATCGACTTGCCTGCCTGCCTGCTCACTCGCTATTGAATGGAAACAAATAAATAAATAAAAACAAACAAAAATAAAATATATTGCGAGACAGAGTCGAAAAACCAATAATGAGATTATTAATGCTCGATGTGTAAGACAAATAGCATGCAAATCTTTACACATGTTCAAGTCATTGTACAATATACACGAGGAAGGAGTCAAGTTGTTGTTGTTGCAGCACCAGCAGTAACGTAGAGCGAAAAAAATGCAGCTTGGGAGTGTTTTGGATGCAAAGACATTTTTTAAGAACTTTTTTCGTTTCATAATAATATTTTATGAAATGACGAACGAATGACACAAAATAAGAACAACTCGAAGAAACTGGTTCGACATGTTGTTGCTGCTGCTAGTAGTTAGTCACTAATACACATACATACACGCATTCAGTCCACGTACGCAACGCATACCTTTCCCATATATAAGGCAATGACACATAAACTTGAAAGAAATATGGTTAATATGTGCGGAATTAATATCACTTATTCATGATGCTGCTGCTTCTGCTGCTGAAAAGAAGGAAAAAAATTATAAATGAATTGAATTGAAAAATATATATAAAAAAAAACAACAGAAAAGAATAACTGCATTTAATAGTTATGTCTATTTCTTCATATTATCTCTCAATAACGAGCCATCCGTACGTAGAGAGAAATATTTCCAACTAATTAGGAAAAACGTTTAGATTATATTTGTTTTTGAATTGTGTATCACAGACTGTTTGTTTATTTATTTTGCAAAAGGAAATGCTCGTTCATTTCATTTGGGAAGCAAAACTTTTAATGACCTCAATTCATATTTTTCTCAATCCCATCGACGACGACATCAGAGACGACAATGTATCAACTTTATAAATCAATAGAATGCGTCTGTCTGATTCAAAAGTCATTTGTTAGAAGTAATGAAAGCTGAGCAGTCAGTTGGTGCGCAGAACTTTAATGAGAAAAATATTCAAGAGAACTATCATTATTATGTTCTTTTTTTTAATGAAAAATAAAAAGAACGTAAGAGCTTTCATTTATTTTGTGATTCAAGTCTTCAAGAAAATTGGACGATTGTGAAGGTTTTACGTGTCGCACAAACTGTTGAATTAGCGAGATTAAAAAAAAATTTATTTCATTTCTCATTTTAATACATATTATGGATAACTATGTGGCTAACTAAAATGAAAAATGTGTATTTGATAATTGAAAAAAAAATATATAAGAAGAAAACTTTTCGAGTTCTAAATGTCAAATATGGTAAGAATATTCCTCTTTTAAATCCTAATGTAAATCTTAATTAATATTAAGCCTACCATGGATCATATAGTCTTTAACATTCTGAAAGTCCCGAAACATTTTTCTATGTTCTGCAAATGATATGGCAGAAAGAGGAGTAAAAATAGCCGAAGAATATAGTCCATCAACACAACCAATTGCATCTTCAAACATAAGCATCAACTCGTACTAAGTGAAAAACATTTGAGCCTCTGGAATAAAAATAAACTGCGGCTCTGTTTCTTAGAACCTTTATTCGTTCGATTTTTTTTGGTTTAATTGTGTAAAGTCGTCGACAATTCTTAAGATCTTAACTTAGTCACCTCTAACCATATCCCGTTCATGTTACTAGCTAGACTAAAAACTAGGATACTATGGTAAAATATATAAAAGTTTTTCTGCCACGGAAGAAGGTCTATTCCAACTACAAAAAAAATAAAGTATTTGCAAACTTTATTTAAAATTTGAATATCGAGATCAAAACTTTTTATTATTTAGCCAGAATATATTGGAAACAAAATTTTTTATAACTTGTTCTCGTATCTCTTTGTACAACTATGACAATTTTGTCTCACTTTGCGAAACGTAAATTATTCACAATTCATTGAAAAGACTAAATATAAACAAATTGGAATTTGAATAATAATGATACGCAAGTCGATATTTATAAGAAAAAAAAATGCATAAGAACGTACTTACTAACAACAACAACAACAACGACGACGACGACGATGTTAAATCAACAGAAAATTATTTGTTTTGCCTTTAATTTTCTCCCATTTCGTTACAAAGTATTTCATTTTGGACTTTAATGGACAGTTCCGTTCATTTTTGCTTGTCTTTCGATGTTCAACAAAATTCTTTCGTCTTTCCTCGTTGTCTCCGCAAACATACCTCGCATACGTCTCAAGCTCCCAAAGAATTTCTTCATTACACATTTTTTTATGGTTTCAAATCTAACAGTTTTAATACTTTTTCCATAATAATAATAATAATATTCTACTTATGCGGATGGACAAAATCATTAAGTTTGCGCAGATATCTTTGCAACATTGTAGTTTACCCGATGGGTTTCATTAAAATGAAAAATCGATTTAATATTCAAGCAGATTAAATATTTTCATATCGTACAATAATTTAAAATGAAATGCGGGATCGAGACGCGAGTTCGTTAAGCACAAAAAAAAACGAAAGAAAAGAATCAAAGAGAAAATTTTCACGTGTTCGTTAGTAGTATAAGTATAAGTTGGTTAGTTAAGTAAGATTTGCTGATATTCACGTTCCTTCTGCAGAAAATAAATTTATGGTGAATCATCGCGTTCTTTCGAGCAGAAGAGTAGGACATAAAACGATACAAAATAAAAACGAGACACAGTTAAACGAGTAGCAAAGAAAAAAAGGTAAAACAGGTGGCAAATTAATCAAATAACAAAACAGTAGTTCCACGATACATGTCAGTGGCGTCGTTGTCGTCCGCATGCAAAAACAAGCTGTTAGCTACGAACGTCACTGATTTTTATCCGTCACAAGTAGCACCATATCAAGTCGAGATCTTCTGTTTTCGCAATGAATGAACGGAAAAAAACACACCAACAATATGTTGCATCAACGTTCGAGATGAAGCTAAAATAAAAACATCTCTTCTCGCATAAGAAGCGAAAAAAGAAAAAAAAATGTAGAAGACAAAAACAGCGAAATCAGAGCAAAGTAGGACACAACAAAGAATAACAACAACAACAGCGGAGGATGATGGAGGTGGAGGAAGAAAAAAAAACAACAGAACAACAAGAATAAATGTAAGACAAATATTTGTCTTTTGTGTGTGAAGAACATTTGTCAAGCAACTGTAAAAAAATTAAATCGTTGAATACCAATTGGATTTGATTAAAGATAGTGATCGGAACCAATTTTCCATCCGATGGTGCGGCAGCAGCGACGAAGACGTAGGAAACGAAAAAAGGGAACTTTCTGCATGAAAGACTCTTGATTGTATTTTTTTACCCACACACGCGTTTTAGTTTAGCATAGTTTAGTTGGAGCGAAGGTGATTCAACTAATTTTACGTCCAATAGATTTTTAACTTGAAACTAACTTTCTACAGCTAAACAGATAAGAAATTTATTTTGACATACAATCTCAATTGTATGCTGATTGTATGCAAATTAGTCAATATCAGCACTACAATGAGGTCTTCCTCGTTCTTTTTTTTGTGTATTTGTCGAAATTCTCATTAAAATATAATAATAACATAAACAGAAGGAGACTTCATCTCATTATAATTCCCTTTCATGCAGCAACAAACAATTTTACAACAATAAAATCACTCATTAGCGAAAAGCAATTGCTGCACAATTGCATCGAAAATCGTGATAAGTATATCAATTATCTTGTAAAACTATAATTTTATCAAAATAACACACAACTCAATATTACTTTCCGCAGTATTATTATTAAATATCGATCTGCGTTTTTTGTTGTTGTTGTTGTTGCTGCTTCTCTGTGTGCCTCTCATTTGTGTGGCAGGCAAAAAGCAGCAAGCAAACAAACAAGCGAACAACGACAATTACAAGAAAACATAAATGCCAATCCGCGATTCGCTGAACATAGAGGTACGTGTGCTGCCAACGAACAACAGGATCGGATCATGTTTCCCACCGTCATACAACATATTATGTTGAGCGCGCTAGGCAACTTTTTTTTTTGGGATATCTGTCATTCCATTGATCTCTTTATTGATTTAAGGCCGCGCCACAGTGGTCTAAATTTGTTCAAACCACTCTACGAATTGAAAAAAGCCAAATTAACCTCTTTAAAGTCAAATCTAATTCCTTAAGGGATCAATCTGACCTCCATTGAAGTTGATCATTTCCAATCCTATAAATGAACCTCTTTAGAATGTTAATTTGATCCTTTGTGAGGCTTTCTCAAGAAGGATAAAAAACTATTGAAAAGGCTGGAAATGATCAACTTCAAAGAAGGTTAGATTGATCCGTTATTAAGAATGGTTGACCCTTAAATTTGACATTTTTTATTTTGTCTTATTTCAATTACAAGTAAAGAATCACAAAATTTTGGGGTAGCAGAAATATTTATTGGCATTTGCGCCCACAAAAAGCAAATTGAATCCTGATCCCTTAAGCAGATCAACATCTATACGGCGTTTCTTCATTATTTGAACAAGTTCGGTTGTTCTTCCCGTTAGTGAACCATATTCGAAAAAAATTAGGTAGAACTTTGAAGGAAGTCGTTGAATAGTTTTACCCAAGTTTTACATTTGTTTTTGTTTTTGGTTTTCCGGCCATTAAACGGTGCCGACGCCCTGACATTTTCATTCATATTTCTATCTCGTTGTACTTCCATATTTTTCTTTCAAATTTAAATGCTCTCCATGAAGCTTCCAAGATTGGTTTCTAAGGTCAATTGATCCCAGTAAATTTTAAGACGATTGGAATCAGAAAATTTTTCATGATATTCAGGCTCTGATCAGAACCGACGACCTTCTGCTTGATCAATCAGATAATTTATCTTTAAGAAAAATTGTTATAAAAATTTAAAGATCTCCAGGGTCTTACAAAAGCCGTTTCGTTGCATTATGCACCCTATGGATGAAAAGTGAGTAAATTTAGTGGATCAGATTGATCCCTTTAGTGAATTTTCTGATTCATTAAGAGGTCGATTTCATCCCTTCAACTCCATCTAATGAATTGATTGGTTTAAGCCTTAAGTAACTTCATTAGTGATGTCTAAGGGATTAAATTGACCTCTTAAGCCTTAAGAAACCAGATTCATTTTTAAGGGCTCAATCTGATCCCATTAGCGATCCAAACTCACACGCTGTTCGTCCTTAGTGTCTGTTAATTTCAATCCGCTGGGCAAACATTAATTTCATAACTGCCTATGAGTCGTTTAAGCTTAAATTTTTCATATTTTTTTGGTATAATTTTGTAGAAAATATTTCATGAACTCGCCTACTGTGCACCTCACTCAAAAAACATGTCGAGTGACAAATTTCCGTGTATCGGATCTTAATTGATGAGAACGGCATGCGAAAAATGCCATACGTTCATTCTTCATTCTAATCCCGCGCAACTATTTGGGACCGGCGACCGCGAAGAAATCGAAAGAAAACACAAAAACACACACGAGATGAGAAAAACAAGAAGCACACGTTGCGCTTCACAATAAAAAGAACACTTTTGCACAAAACAGTAGCAGAAACTCATCAAATACAAATAGCTTTTTTCCTCCTTTTATACACAGACACACACAAACAAATGTGATACGATGATGCGATAAATACACGCTTTTGCAACAAAACAAAAAAAAACATTTAAAAAGTGTATGCATGAAATAAAAGAATGAAATAAAATCCAATAAAAAAAGCAAACAACAAAAAAAAACTCACACACAAAATATATGTGGAGTAATTAAATAACAACTCATTTTTTTTTTACTCTTTGCTCATTTCTTCGTTTTCTCATTTTTTTTTCGCCTTCTTTTCTTTTCGTTTCAGCTTGCGATGCAATTCTCCTGTGCAGTTTTGCTTAAAATGAATAATTTTTATTTGGAAGCGTACAAGGAATTTTTAAAAGAAATTTTTTAAGTGTACTCGCTGGTAGCATCACGTCACAGCGACCTACACCAATTCTCGCAACAATAATAAAAATATAACAAAAATTTGTACGACACCGGGAACAAGAGAGAAAGAGAAAGAATTCCAGCAAAAATTCGAGCGCGAATACACACACGGAATACCAAACAAATGTAAAAGTGCATGGTGAGTACATTTTGTCATCTTACTTAACTTTAAGTTCTTTTTTCGTGCTTTCACAACTGTTTACTTTGATGCGCCAAAAATAAAATCTGAATCGAATTTACTTTATCTCTTTTTTTTTTCTTCGGAAAAAAATTTCAGAATAACGACAACATCTTATTATTTTATTATTATGAAGAAATATTTTTATAACAATGCTTTTATGTTAAACTGAGGAGGAAAGAAAAAATAAGAAGAAAATAAAACATCCATTTGTTTTAATATTTATGATGATAAAGAGACAAAATCGTGATTTAATGACCATTAATAAGGCCTGTAAGCCAATTTATGCTCCAGCTTTCCATTTGAAAAGTATTTCATACTGCTGCTCCCTTTAAATATGTTGTTCCTCCACAGCATCGAGACTAATCTCGCTAAATTATTGTATGCTTGCCAGACATACATAGATGAAACATAACGAGATCAGCAATAATAAAAATTATGACAAATGGCAGTTTGTTTATCGGAACGCAATAAAAATTGAATTGGGGTCAGAAAGTTGTCATGAAAAGGGCAGTTAATGTTTTAAGAAAGAAGAATAGAATTATGCAAGATTGGATGGAAAATTTTTCAAAATGGAAAATAAAATCTCATCTAAATTGAAATATTTTGAGATTTTTTTTTATTTCTTTAAAAACTTATTTTATAAAAAATAAAGAGATTTTTATCTTGATATTTAAAGGTTAAAGAATATTTTTAAAAATATTATTAAGGCCGCTCCAACTGAAAGTGAAAAATTAAGTCCGATGTCCCATTTAAATGTCGAAAGTCTAATGGCGCAAAATAAAAAATAAAATTGTAGAGTAACAGTCAAAAATTGTTTAAAGTTTGTCATTGTATATGAAAAAAGCCAAAAAAAGGGAAAAAAGTTTAAAATTTTTTTTTATTTATTTTCAAAAAAAAAACTTTTGACTTTTTTTTAAAATGAAAATAATTAAGTGTTCAAGTCGTCAACTGCGTTTAATGAAATTTAATAAATCTTGTTAAAAAAAATAAATAAATATCTAAAAGGGCCTTTCTTCAATTGTTTTTCAGCATAGAAATTATCAGATATTGTGGTACAAATCAAAAACTATTTTTTCCTATTTTTAATCATTCAAGAGATCATTTTAATCCCTTCAAGTATTTTTCAAGTGTCAAAAATTGCTTTAAATGAAATTTAAGGGATCAAAAATTTGTCTTTTTTTCAAAAAAAAAATAATTTAAATTTTCAAAATTTTTCGCAAAAGGGCCTTTCTTCAATTGTTTTTCAGCATAGAAATTATCAGATATTGTGGTACAAATCAAAAACTATTTTTTCCTATTTTTTTAAGGCCATTAAATTTAATTATTTCGCTTTATGTCGCATGTGGATTTTTATAAATAAAATATTTTTTTAATTAAAAATAATTTAATTTTTTTACTACTTTTCTGACGTTTTTGAACGTCAATCGTTAATTTTAAAAATAAAATAATTTTTATTTTCATCATTTTAAATTTTTTAAGACAAAATTTTAATAAAATTTCACAAAATAAAAATTTAAGAAAAAATATAAGACTTTTTCGACTCAAAAATTTTTATTCAAAATGCGATTTAAAATGCAAGTTAAGTCAATGTCTAATATAATTGTTATGTCAACTGGATATTATTATCGTTTTTCAATCAAAAAGTACCAAAAAATGTCAAAAAATTTCCTTTTTTTCTAATTATTTTTGAATTTTTTCGGAAAAATAAAATCAAATAAAAAAAGCTCGTAAAAATCGTTTCTTAATAAAAATAAATTTTAAGTCACTATTTTTAAGTGAATTTTGATGACATTATGTGGAAATTAAAAATTTAGCTAAAAGTCTTAAAAATAGCTTAAAAATCGATCATTTTGAAAATTTTTAAGAATTTGATTTGAAAATGATTTTCATCATAATAGAAGATTCTAAAATGGAAAATTGAACAATATCACCAAGTTTTAATTAAAGCAAGTAACCTTAGATAAAAAAAACAAAAAAAAATTCAGAAAATCCGTTAACTAAAAAAAAATATTTAGAGCCTCAATAAATTTCCTCACAGAAGCTCATGACCTTCAAACGAATAATTTTTAATCATCTCCAGTGAAAAATAAAACGCAATATTTTAGTAACTGATCTACCTTAACACTCAAAACAACTTAATATTCCGCACTATTTTTCATCCTCTTCTGTGAAATGATACTTTTTTGCCAGTAGATTTAACCAACATTTATCTTCAATTCAACGCAAAAAAAAACAATTTTTTTTTTCTTACTCACTTTTTGCGTAAACGAAAGAAAAGAAACGAGGCGATATAGTCATCATCACAATATTTAGACAAGATTTTAACATTATCAGGATGAGATTAAATTGCAAGAAGAAGACTGAATATATAAACGACAACGATACTTTTCCGTTTCTTTTTCTTTAAATCTTCACGTCGCATTTCGCACACACACGAAACGACACAAAAATAAAAATAAAAAAGAATAAATGCAGCAACCAACGCGACCAGATTAATGCGTGACGTGTCTCTTCCTTGCATAATTGTGATTTCCTTGCCGGCCGCGCACGACACTTCAATAAATTAAATTTGAATAGATGGTTCGTCGGTCGGGCCGGTGTAAATGCCGTAAAATGCGATGACCGCAGAATATTACGAGCGCGAACGTCGACGACGAAAAATAATAAAAAAAAAATACAGAACAACATAAATCAGTCTTGTATATATTTTATTTGTATAAATGGAATGCATTTTAATTCGCTTCAGGTATTCGAGAGAGAGAGCGAGCGATTTGAAGAGTAATTTTTATAAATATTTTTTTATAAATAATAAAAAAAGGAAAAATATAATAATTATGAAAATGACCATATGAATCACAATAAATAACGCATGAAATGGATTTTTTTTCTCTGTGGTGCTGAATGATGTCAGCTGAGAATTTTTTCAATATATTTATTGCTGATTATCGATTTTTTTATTTTATTTTTTACGATATTGACTCGCGATCGAAAGAACGGGACATGTATGTCGATGTCATGTTATTTATAATAATAATAATGTTCGATAAATGTGTTTGAAACCAAATTATAACATTCACCTTGAGTGAGCTCTCTGTGAAATGAGTGAACGTTTTGCGCAAAAAAAAATCCGATTTTTCACGTAAACTCTTTATAAAAAAATATATCTGGCAGATATAAAACTTTTACAACATTGCAACAACTTTGCTTGATTTTTATATTAAAATGCATAACAGCAACACCCCGCGCGATAAATGCGAGAAAGGCATAAACATGCATGAAAAATGTTTAATGTTTAACAGTCATGAAGCAGAACATTTTCATTTTTTTTTTGTCTTATATGATGTTTTCATGTGCAAAAAGTTGTAATTTCTCGCATGTAGAAGAATTTTTTTAGCCTATGGGAGCTTAGTTTACTCTCATTTCTGTTCCTCATTCAACTTGTATACTCGACATAACAAAAAAAAAAATATAAAAGCAACAAAAAAGACATAAATTCCAGTACATTTGAATGCTTTCGAGCAAACCAACTCACTCGTTTACTCGCAATATTCTCTATGACAACTTCACAATCAATCTAATTTAATTATTTTTGTTAGGAGAAAAGTTCCTTCTGACAGCAGCCAGAAGCTCAAATATATTAATCAAACATTATAATAAAATAATGATAGAGACGCGTTCATTGAATACAAAAAAAAAAAAATAAGTATAAGCCAGGAATGTTCGGATGATAGGCAGTTTCTGTTACTTTGCCATCTCTCAACTTCTGATGATGATAATCAAAATGAAATGTGCGCCAACGATGGAATAGACACTTAGTCGATCGTCGTTATGGACGATGAAGAAGAAGATATTTGATTAGTGTAAGCAATTAGAAAAAAAAATATTATCAGTGTCGCTAAATATTTATTATTTTTTTTTAATTAGTTCCAATTGAGAATGGAATGTCACAATTTTTTTTGTTGAAAATTTACTAAGGCCTTTCCAAATTTTAACAAAGATTTTTGTCTAACGCCCAATTTTGATAATCTGGTGACGGGGAGGCTTATTATCGATTTCTAAAAAGTATATATTAATGAAATATATATTAATGTTTTGTACTTAAATGATAGTTGATGAAAATCAACAAAAGTACAAAACTACAAGTTCTATATCTGTATCATATTCTAAAAGTCTTAAGCTATTTAGTATATTTTTAGTAAACGTTTAAATACAAATACAAATCATCGCAAGAATCATCGCATTGTTGTAGATTATTTGGCTCCAGCGACACTGAAATAAATTAATCATGAACTAAATTATTAAATTCGAATTATTAAATACATCGTTCAATATAGTCTGAGATGGCAAATCTGAGCAATCAATTCGTCCGCTTCTAATGACAATTGTGGACTCTCATATAATTCTAGGGAAGTAATTAAAAGTGACGGTTTATTTTCCATCTGAATTCCTGGGGATAATTTAATAAATTCTGTAAAATTATTCAATTCATTTATCGTCTCGTCAATGAGTCATGGTGTCATTTTTAATATATTCGATTCGGCAGCCATTTTAAAGTATTTAAACTTTTTCAGCATGATGCCACGATTCCCAAAGGAACTTATGAGATTAAGTGCTACTGTTTCGCCAATGACCGGAATATATAATTTTTTGTAAACCAAATTACGCGAGTGAGATTTCAAAACGTTCTGTAATGAAGCGTTAATGCTCATAATTGCTCCCTCATCGATCCTAACTTGCGGTGGAAAGGCAAAATATTTATTTAAGCCGTCGTCGCCTATTGCAAATCTGACAGTGGATATTCCACATCTACTCCACAACAGAACCTGATACTTATCCAGTTGTGCTTCTTGATCGGCAATATTAAGCATCATCGCTCTTTTTTCTGTTACGCGATTGTTCATCTTATCGCGGCGTGGGCGAAAATCATCTTCTAAAAATGATTAACGAAAGCTTTCACATTCTTTACAAATTTTACAAATAAAATTTTGCTAAAGCTAAAAGAAAAAATATCGTTCCTTTAAAATTCATTTTAACGTAGACTATCATAAATAAACTTACCATCCCCTGTGATTCAGATTAGCGAAAAACAATAAAATGTAAATTTGGAACGGCCTTAATTGAATCATTTCAATTTTTACTTGAAATATTACACATTGCAATTTCGTCTTGAACCACATCCCTTATATGAGACATTCATTCAACTGAAGTTCATAAGATCCTCTTTTTCGCTCAGCTGCCCAAATTGTTATAAAAGATGCAATGATGCGGGTTCTTGTTCGTCGTTATATATAATAATTCTTCTCTCGCACGCATCGCGCATCAATGAGCAGCAAACTAGCCAACTGCTTGCGTTTCCATAGTAGCTGCATCGAAGACCATGATAATGTGTGTGCATTAACAATGGCGAACAAGAGAGACAAAACAAGATTCCTTCGTCTTCTGCCACACCACACCGCCGCACTGAAACTAGATATTTATCAACGTTGCCATAAAAAAAATTATAACGAAGGATAATTATTATTACATTACACATTTTGACGAACAAAGATAAAGAATTTTTCCATACTTTTGTTCTTGTGTGATCTGCTGGATCTGCAAATCTGATATGATAAAGTGAATGTATTTTATGCAAATCAGGTAGCCGCCACCAGCAAAATTATATCCGAGCAAGTATCTAGCAAGCAGGCAGTGAAATGTGTTTCAAATACATAAATTATTATATTGCTGCAGAGTGTCATGTTTTTTTTCAACTCCTTTTCTCTATTGTCGTCGTTACAGTCGTCAATGCAAAATTCCCATTCATCAAAAATGAACAACGAAAAAAAAATATTTCAACATCATATTTCTGATGCATTTTGCAGATATGCAGAAAATATTCTAACTTTGATGTTGTAAATTGTTATCTTTTCCCCTCTCTTGCTGCTGCTTGACGACGAAACAGTTGCTGCTGCTGCTGAAAATTACCTTATTGAGGTTGTTCAATAATAAAAATATTTCTCGTTCACCTGTTTTCCTCTTTCTCTTACACGTACGGACGTGTGTGATGATAACTATCATACCTAGAGGGACAACAAAATCGTAGTCCCCTTTGTGGTTTTCTTTCATATTTTTCATCTCTACCGACAAATATGTTCTCTTTTATTATATTTCATAATTTTTTTTGCATTTTATTTATCATCAAAACTATTCTCGGATGCAAGCAGCAAAAATACTGCATTTTTCTCTTTCTTTTGCTAGCATAAAACTAGAAATGAACTAGAAAGAATGCAAAATAATAATTATGTGCACACAGCTTTACTATGAGGCATAATTATTATTACAATAACTGATACGTGTATACGGGAGCAATGACAAATATTTTATGGAATCTAGTTTGCTGTGACATTTCTCTTCGTCTTGTTAATTTTTTTTTTCTATCTCGTGCATCATTCATATAAATATATTTAGACATTCCTCTATAAAGCCAGTTCTGCCAACAAGAGCTCTTTGAATGTTCTTCCTGGAAATGCTTTCGCTCTGCAAGGCGTTCAGAAGCCAAACAAGTTCCACAGAAACTCTCTTTTCATTAAAAATGGTGCAAGGATTTTAATTGCACTTCTTGGAATTTAAATCTTTTAATTACAAATATTCCTTTAAAGCTGAGAACGAAATGATACTACAATTTATTGAGGTTGTCAGAATAGCTTCAACATGTCACATTCGTGTCACACCACTTTTTAATTAACAGAAAATTTTGAATAAACATTCATGTAATGTATTCAAGACATGTGAGAAAGAGAGAGACGTCGTTATGTTGCGCATGTAAAGTGAACCAGATAAAAATTTGCACTATAAATTCAACGAAGTGCGAAAGACTTTCATCTTCGTCGTCTTTATCTAAAAATATTCTACAAGTAAATAAAACTTGAAGCTCATTTATATTCAAAGAATGTAAAATGGTAATAGAATATGAAAAATAAACAGAAGTCAAGTTGAAGTTTGAGATGACGACAAAAAGTGACATTAAGAGATATATTTAGATCGGTAATTTAATAACAATTTTTTTGTTAATTAAAGTGAAAGAGTTTTATGACTTTTGAGTTGTGAATTCAGAGACAACTACTCAGGTAAACTTTTTTAATTTAATTTAAAATTTTAACTGATGAGTTAGTTTTTCCAAACATATCATTGTTATCTTAGAAAAATGGAAATTGGTTGAATACATTTTTCAAGCCAATATTGGATCTCAAGAAATTCATTTTGAGAAATTAGAAACAAATGGAAATACTTGTTAATCTATGAATATTAAGAACGAGGAAACATACAGTGTTCTTCAAAGAGAAGAAAGGTTGGAAGAAAGTTTAAGAAATCTCTGAACATTACTATAACTATGATGAGCTATGAACTTTGGTTAGAGTATAAAAGGAAGTTGAAACATTTAATAGTTATTCAGTTAATAAAATACCGTAATGTAAATAATTCTTATGGAAAAAAATCCGTTACAAATTCAAAAAATGATAATAACAAATGATAATATTTTTCCATAATTTTTTCGATTTTTAATTATTTAGAAAAAATTTAAATTAGGCAAGTGCAATGCAAAATAATTTTTCACATTACAAACCACCTAACTTTATCTAAAAATCCAAGGAGGGAATGATGGAATAACGAAAATGGTTTTGAAATATTTTTACCTTCAAAAAATACGAAAAATGACAAAAAATCATCAAAAATTGGTTGAAATCTATATAAATTTTGTTATATTTTGAAATTTTTCAAAGGAACGATTCACAGAAAAAAATTTAAAATATCAATAGCTTGAAATTTGACAAAAAATTTTAAATTTCAAAAAAGTCGTTAGAAAACTTTTGAAAATTATTTTGTTTCTAAAATTTGTCCAAATATTTAAAAAAAATCTAAAATGTCTTAAAAATACTATTTAAAATATTAAAACCCTTTAAAAATAGCGAATTTAAAGAATTTTTCGAAATGCGGTAAAAAATCAGTAATATCAAATTAAAAAATTTTCCATTTTCATTTCAAATTTTTTAATTTTTTTTTTTCCCCCTCATTATTTTTGATTTAAAATAATGTGAAACATTTTTTGGTTTCATTTGCACTTGCCTTATTTCTCATAAAATCAAAAAATAAATTAATAAAAATTCATTAAAATTATTCACTCTCAAAAATTTTGTCAAAAATATTGAAAAAATTCGAAATTTCGTCAAAAATTCAAAAGTTTTACATAAAAATGTTAATAGAACAAATTTTAAAAACAATTTTCGTTAATAGAACGGATTCTTATGTTCCACGAGAATTATCTACATTACGGGATATTTCATTCAAAAGATTTTCAAATCTTCATATCCTCTCAATGGTTTTAAAATTTTATTTGAATGATTCCAAACGTTTATTCTGAACATTTTCAACATTACACCGTAATTGATGAATTACACTTGAAATATTAAATTATTTACTGCCGATTTGCATCAACAGCGAGCAACGATGCGAAAATCAGTGTGTTTGTAGTTGGTAGTTAATTGATCTTTGAATCTCGCATGAGATGCCGACAACGCGCCGACAAAAAAGTCTCTACATGAGGCAATAACGGAGGTCTAGACATTCGAAGCTTTTTATTGCTTCATGCGAACGACATTTACTATTCAAAATACGCATTAACATTATGCTAATTCCATCTCGGTTGATGTTTTGCGTAATTTTAGTTTTAAGCATGCAAGTTAATAAATGGCTAGAAAACGGTATCGTACACATTATTTTAACTATTCGAGTGAACAACAAAGAGGTTGGCTTGGCACATGTTATTAGCATTTCTCTAACGAAGATATATTTCTGTGTTCCTCATCAGCATCATCATCATCGTCGTCAGAAAAAAAGAAAGAGCAGGAGAGAGAAAGGTTAGAGACATGCCAATTATAAGATGAATGACAAAAATTTAGCATGTGAACAAGCATTTTTGTCCATTAAAATTTATTGAAATAAATCACACAACATTCCAGTGGTTTGGTCGTTCGTTACTTGCACGCTGTATGGTAATGAAAACCTATTTTATTATTAAAATCAACGAGATAGTTCTCTTTTTTTTTTTGCCAATCACAAACTGGTTTATGTTACTTACTTCTCTTTACATATTTCATATATATTTATTTACTGGAGTAAACGACACATTCCGCACTGCGCGCCACATATTTGACATTAATCAGCACAGAAATATGCAAGAAACATAATAATTTTTAGTCCTTATTGACGTTCTCAGAGAGGTATATTTTTTAATAATAAAAAATTTCTTACGTGACACGTTGAAAGAAAAAAATCTTACGGCAACGTGACTTTTTCTACTGAATTTAAATTTAGATTTAGTAGGAAATTTGTTCCGCTACTCGCTGCAACAAATAACTTTAGGAAGCAAAGATCAATAATTTCACGCATTTTTAGAGTCATGTTCTCTATTGTTGTTGTTGTAGTTGTTGCTCATGGCTCTTGAAAAAGAAATGCAGCAAATTTAAACTTGTAATTAGCGATGAAAATATATAGCAGACGGTCTCTAATAAACTATTTGCCTTGTTCATGTTTTGCACAGAACAAACTGTAAATATTAAAGCTTTAAATTTATGTAATAATTGCGAGTAAATTATTGTTATTGTAAATATTTTATTGTATTTTTGTACTCGAAAGAGATTCTTTAGCGAAGACGCAGATTGCGAATAATTTGCTTACCCTACGTGCCTATCTAATTTATAATTGTAGTTGCAGATAGAATGAAGAAAATGCTTGTTTTTGCATCAAAATTATTTAATGAGGCGACAAATATGTTACGATTGCTGTGATAAATGTTCGCTGCAGTATATTTCGAGGTGTGAATGGATGAGAAATAATTTATTTATTCGAATGATTTTAACGGTGCTTTTAGTAATTAGCCATTTTAAGTGATATTCGTGCAAATTTAAATAAAAAATAAAGGAAATGAAACTTTTTTTTGAATGCCTGGAGCCAAAAATTTCTCTTCCTTTACTTTAAATTGAACATGATCAGGGGCGTAGTAACTTAAATTTCTTTGGAGGGACAAAATCTCTTGTTAACATTCTCAAAAATATTTGTTAATCTAATTTTATGTTTTTATGTAAAAATATATATATATTGATGGCTTACTAATTAAATTTAAAAAAAAAAATAAATCTAAAACTAATCCAAAATAATTTTTATCACTTGACTTAAATATTATATTGTTTGAGGACTAATTTTTTACTATTTTTTTTTATGGAAGATAACAATTAACCTAAATTGACTTTTTCGCAGAAAAGCCACCATAGATTTTCTCTTCTTTACTTCACACGTTTCAACGTGTGACCTTTTTCTATCCGAACTAAGAAAACTAAGTTACTTATATTTTTTACAATTTCACCCGGATCGTAATTATTAAAGCAAGACGGGTACCAGACATATATTGTTAACTCGAGTCGCAGAAGTTTTCGGCTTCTTTTTGTGTCTAACCAATTTGCCCGAGAGCCTGAATTTGTCTTTGTGAATCCGTTTTAGAAGAATATTGTAGATACACGTGGTTTATTAATTTTTAGCTTTATTAGTTTGAAACTGAGGTGAAGATAGATTTTATGTGCATATATACTGAGGTATAATAGTTCATGAGGACCTTGTTTGAAGAAATTTTTTAAGAGACGTAATAAGAGCGAACTCGTTATTGAGATATGTACATAGACGATGAGTAAACATACGATAAAGCTAGATATAAGAACATTTCTCTTTTTCCTCGCCCTCCCCGGAGAGTCCGTAGATTCTCCTTTTTTTAAGGTTTTTTAGAAGCGATTAGGCTCTGAAAACTCTTCTATTGTACGGTATATAAGTCCCCTCTTTTGCATACGTCACTGAAATTTTAAAAAAATATCTTCGTTAATCAAAAAATTAAGAAATAAAAAAATTTTTCAAGTAGCATATTGAAAATTTCTCACAGCGTTTAAGACTGATGAAATCTAAAAATCTGAAAAAAGAAGTTTTTAATAACTGTTCACGCACAATTAGCGATGCTTACTTTCGTATGAAATGCAGTCCTTCCTCACCGCACAGAACTTATTCTGAATATTTTTTTTCTTTAGATTTTTCTTATCTTAAAAGAAGTAAAGTTAAACGTTTACAGCTACATTCTTACAATATTTTTATTTCTTCTTCGTTTTTTCTTCCATTCAATTGCTGCAACGACACCGCAATGAAATAAGCAAATAACTTGCCTTTTAACACATTTTCTACCTACACTCACGTCGTCGTCATCATCTCAGCAATCGACAAGCCATCGACAACATTTTAATGTGTGTGATAATATGAAACAATCTCACCCTAGTTTCGGTTAGAAATTTTCTGTTTACTTTTTGCTGCGGAACCACTCTCTTTCTCACTCTAAATTCTCATCGGCGAACAATTAAACGGCCATAAAATGAGGTTTCCTTCTATAAAAGCCACACTTTGTAGGGGGATCCGTTTCACACATTCGAATTATTATATTATGATTGCACGCAGTCATTAAAAACACAGAACAGAAAGCGAAAAAAGCACGTGAAGGAAGAAGAGCACGATGATGATGATGATGAAAAAAATTAAAAATGTATAAAAACAGTAGCACCTTTATTAATAAATTGCTGGTTTGCTTGTTCATTTATTTATGATTATCGTATTATTTTTTGTTGTTGTCCAATTTAAAAATGCTTTCCTACTCTATATGGTTGACTGCTACTGCAAAGTGCTGCACACACACGCAGACAATCAGATAATCGACGTGTATACGATTTTTTTCTGTTTTTTTTTTTCATAAAATATTATTATTAAAAGTAACGAGCAGGATGTTTGTTGATTAAATCACGAGTCGTAAATTAAATCAAATATAGGTTTCTTTCTTTCTTCCTGTGATTTGGTGTGCATTTAAAAGCAATTCGATATTGTTCAAATAATAAAAGTAATTAAGAAGGAAGTCAAAAAGGCGTAAAGAGCGCCAGCTTACTTTTTTGTATCAATTTTTGGCTTAATTAAAAATAAAAAATAATTAAAAATTAAATCATTTTTAAATTAAACGATTTTTAAAGTATTTTTTACTATTTTGTTAATTCAATTTTTTTTAAATTAAATTAATTTTTTAAAATTATTTTTTTTTAATTAATTTAATTTTTAATATTTTTTTAATAAAAATTTTTTTCACTAAATATTTTAAAGGATAATTTGTCAATTATGGAATTAAAAACACTTTTGTTCTTATTTAATTAAATAAAAAAAATATTTTTAAATTTTTCTGATAGGAATGAATTTATTTTTTTTTTAATATCAGGCAAAATTTATTTAAATTAAATTTTATTGTGCTTTCTTCATAATTTTGTTAATTCAATTTTTTTTAAATTAAATTATTTTTTTTAATTAATTTAATTTTTAATAAATTTTATTTTAATTAATTATTTTTTCTATTGAATTTCACTATTTTTTATATAAGGAAAAATTTACGTAAATTAAATTTTAAGAAATAAAAATTAAAAAATAATTGCTTTTAATCTTTTTTTCATATTAAATTTCTATCGACCTTTCAAGAAAAAAATGAATAAATTTTTGTTTTTTTTAGATCAAAAAATAATGTTCCAACGTTAGACAAACAACAACAAAAAAAAATCAACGAAGACATGTCACATGTGCAACAACGTGCCATCGAGTGTCCTTTGGCCTCCCTAGGCCATAATACGCCCACATTAGATGCCCATCAAGGGTACCATCACCCCTTGAGTACGAGTCCTCTCGACACTCAAGCATATCAAATGCTCCGAAAGTCCCAAGAATCCCCCATTTTATCGATAGATTCCGACAAAATTCGTCTCAAGAACACTGACACGAGTCGATCGAGTCGTTCTGCGTCATCAAATGCCAACAATAGTGATTCACCTCCGCAAATTTACCCCCGAAACGCCGCGTCAACACCCAAAAACGACGCATTTTTATCGCATTGCGACTTGCAACGCCTGCGAAATCAAACGTATACGCCAATCGAAACGATTCTCCGGGGCTCGTATCCTCATCCTCCCTCAATGCCGGTAGCGCCGAACCTTCAAAGACGCGGGCAAAGCACTTTTAACCTCGACGACGACTCGATTCACTCAATTGGCGAACTCACGGATGTCGAGAGATTTTTCCTCGGTGAAAAAATGTCATCGATTTTCATCAATAGTCGGAATGGCGTCTATGGCAGCACAAGTAGTGGCGATAGCGGCACCAATCGATCAGCGAAAGAGTCTAATATGAAGAATTCTGGTGATAATTCGCGATATTTCCATCATCAGGAACAAGATCCCAGTTACAATTACTACTCCGTACCGTCGAACGGGCAAATAAATGAATTTAATTCACCGGCAGGCAGAAGACGAGCATCCAGTCCTGACACTAGTGGCTCCGACAGATATTTTTTGGATCGATTACGAGGCTCACCGAACTTTACAGCGTCTCCGCAACGTCATCACGCCCAAAAATCCCTCATGCACAAAAGTATCGACGGTTATTCGCAAGTCATGGATGGCCAAACGATGGTAATTGGTCGTCATTCGCCACTGGATCAGGGTTATCACACATTAAACACGCCATCGCCGCCATCCACGCACACCCAACTCTACCTGCCAACCGCAACGCAATGGACGACGACAAGTAACATGCTGAAAAAAGTGAATCCCAAACCGGGAAAGGGCTTCAATCGACTCAGCAACGACCTCGTACTGCGAATATTCGAGTGGTTGGACAGCAGTGACCTTTGTAACTTGACACAAGTTTGCAAGCGATTCGAGACACTTGTATGGAATCCGGTGTTGTGGCGAAATATCATCATAAAAGGTAAGAATTTCAATTATTTCACGACTGACTTGGTCCATGTTTGACGGTAATTTCAATTGACGGTTACAGGTGAGAATCGATCGGGAGACAAAGCGTTACGGACAATTTTTCGTCGGTTGTGTGGGCAAACGAGAAACGGACTTTGTCCCATTGTTGAACGTGTCATGCTGAGTGAAGGCTGCAAAATCAGTGACAAGGGACTGCAATTGCTGAGTAGACGGTGCCCGAGTTTGTCGCACCTGCAACTGCAAAATAGCACGTCGGTGACGAATCAAGCGTTATTTGATCTCGTTACGAAATGCACCAACTTGCAACATTTGGACATAACTGGTAAGAATTTTTGTCTATTTAGGCAGGTGCAATTTCAAAAAATGTCTCAAGTGCTCCGAAAATCAGATAAATTTTTTGAATGAGCTGAAAAAAATTTTGAAAACGATTAAAAATTAAATATTTTTTTAGAAGACAAAAAATTAAAAAAATCTATGATTTTAAATTTATCTAAAATTTTTAATTTGAAAAAAAAACGTTCAAAATTTTAAAAAATCTTTTGTTAAATCCAAAAATATTCTTAAATTTTTTGAAATTTAAAAAAAAATTTAAAAAATATATACCTCAAGCGATTAAGTAGTTCAATTTTTGTGACATCAAAATTTGAATTAAATAATAATTTTTTTGCAAAAAATAAAAAAAATTTTTTTAAATTTTTTTTTAAATATTATTTTTTTAAATATTTTTTTTTTTAATTTTTTTTAAATATTTTTTTAAATTTTTTTTAAATATTTTTTTTTTTTATTTTTTTTAATTATTTTTTTAATTTTTTTTTTAAAATATAATTTTTATGAATATTTTTTACCTTTTTTTAATATTTTTAAAGAAAAAAATTTTTTCATAAAAAATATTTTGTTATTTTTAAAAATTTAAAAAAATTTAAATTCAGTAAATATTTTTAAAAAAAAAAATTTAATAAAAAAATTTAAATGTTAAATTCGATTTTTTAAATTTTTATTAAAAATTTAACAATAATTACTTTTTAAAAAAATTTTAAAACATTTAAAATTTTGAAAATAGAACCTAAAAACGGCCATTTTTGATGAAATTTTTTTTTTAATTATTTTTTTTACAAACAAAAATGGGGCATTTTATTTTTGATTTTCATTTGGATTTTTTTTTGAATTTTGTGACTTCAAAAAATTAAATAATAATTTTTTTAAAAAAATATTTATATTTTTTTTTTAATTTTTCTCTTTAAACTATTAATTTTTTTTGAGTATTAATTGTCCATTATATCAATTTTGTATTTTTTTCAATGCTTTAATTAAAGAAAATTTTATCTGATTTTTTTTTTTCTAATAACTTTTTGTCAAAAATTTAAATGTGTAAATTAAATTGATAATTTTTTTTTTTATGATTTTTCAATCGTAAAAAATGTAAAAAAAATATTTTTTCACTATTTTTTTTTATTTTGTTTAAAATAATTAATTTTAAGTGCTTTGTTATTTTTTTCTCTCTTTTAATATTTTTAATTCTAAAATAATGTGAAACATTTTAAAAAATTGTACTTACCTAATTTAAATAATATTTCAATAGAACGCTATTTGAATGCCTTGCCATATGTTCGCTATCTTAAAATTTTTAAATGGGTTACAAGCGTGTGCCAATCTGTACAAACAAACACAATGTGGGGGTGGGCGCCATTTGATTTATGCTCGATTTGCAACATTCGCATGTTTATGGCGATTTACTTTGTTCTTATTTGTTTTAAACATGAACACAACAGATTTTGCAACAATAATCGTCGTCTATCCATTCATAGAGTTGCTCTCGCTTCGTAGGCGTTCAAGTAGCGATTTTTCTGTCTAGTGAAGCAAAGAACCGTTTTTTAAATCTTTTTTTTTTGTCTTTTTCTCCTCAGGATGTTATCAAATTACCACAGTAGACATCAATCCAACGCTCCAGTCGGCCAACGGGAAACTCCAATTGCAACATCTCGATTTGACGGACTGCGTTTCGCTGAATGACACGGGATTAAAAGTTGTCGTGAAAAATTGTCCGTTACTTGTTTACCTTTATTTGAGACGTTGTGTCCAAATTACGGATGCTGGACTGAAATTCGTGCCTGCCTATTGTTTGAACATTAAGGAGATTAGTATATCGGACTGCATTAACATCACGGATTTTGGGCTTTATGAGTTGGCGAAGCTCGGAGCGAATCTGCGGTATTTGTCGGTAGCAAAGTGCGAGAGGATAACGGATGCGGGAATTAAAGTCATTGGAAGGAAATGTTATAAGCTGCGGTATCTCAATGCGAGGGGTTGCGAAACGGTGAGCGATGACTCGATTAATATTTTGGCGAGAGCGTGCACGAGATTGGTAAGTTTTTAAAGGATTTTTTTTTTCATAAATTCAGGTTGCTTTAAAATTTTTTTAAACTTTTCGTTCCTCAATTTTTTTTTTTGAATTAAAAGAAAATTTTAAAAAATTGTTTTGAAATACTTTTTCATATAAAATGGATAAATTTAGAAACTTTTTGAACGTTAATCTTTTTTTTTTGTAATTTAAAAATACGATATTTAATAATTTAAAATTGAGCTCCGATAATTTCGAAGTTAAAAATAAAATAAAAATAATTTTAGAGTTAAAAAAAAATAAAAAAGAGAAATTAAAACAAAAACTTTGAAAAAAAAAATTCTTTAACTGGTGCTTTAATTTTTAACATAATTTAAATAAAGTTAATTAAAAATAATAATTAAATAAAAAAAAATATTAATAGAATAAAAATTTTAAAAAATAATTTTTATGATCTCTTTAATAATTTTTTAAAATTTTTTTTTCTTAATTTTAAACATTTTTTTTTTTTCTTTAATAAAAATAATTTTCTTAATAAAAATAGTTTTGTTTCAATTTCCAGTCAATAATTATTTTTTATAATTTTTTTTTCAATTTTAAAATTAATTGTTCTAAATTTAATTTTAAATTACAAAGTTTTTTGATCAGCTTTAATTTTTTTTGTCTTATAAAAAATTATTTCAAAATTATTTTTTCCCTCATTTCGGCATAAGTTAAAAAAAATTAAAAGCGACCCAATTTACATTTTTCGAATATTTTTTAAAACTTCTAATAAAAAAATTCTTTTATTTCCACAGCGCGCATTAGATGTCGGCAAATGCGACATAAGTGACGCCGGATTACGTGCCTTGGCCGAAAGTTGTCCGAACCTGAAGAAACTCAGCTTAAAAAATTGTGATATGATTACTGATCGTGGAATTCAATGCATCGCATACTGTTGCCGCGGCTTGCAATTCCTCAACATACAAGATTGCCAGATATCACTCGAAGGCTACAAAAGCGTGAAAAAATACTGCAAACGCTGCACTATTGAACACACAAATCCCGGGTTCTGCTAAAATTTTAAAAAAATTAAAAAAAATTGTAAATAAAATGAATTAAAAAATTGTATTTTTAGATAGAAAAACTAGCAAATTTTTAAAAAAGTGCTATGAAAATTAAATAATTTATTAATTTTGTATGTATTTATGTCTTTTTCCGCGAGACTAAACGTTAGAAAAAAATGATTGTTACAATAAAAAAAAATTAGGAAATAAAAAAATTAACACAGAAACGCTCCACGTGTTTAACTTTGAACTTGAAACCGGGATATCAACAGGTTGGTAAAAGAAAAAGAGCGAAACTCGTATTTCTCTCTCGACATTTTTCTCTTGTACACGGAAAATTATCGATTTTTCATTCACTTCACACACCCCAAGTACCACAAAATCATTGTTTTGACTGCTTTTTTATATCATTTTAATGTCTTCCGCTATTTTTTCGACAATCTTCCGAGTAGTTTTCGTAGAAACCCGAATTTCCCACAAAAACACTGCCAAAAATCGCTCGTAGAAATGGTAAAAACGCAAGAACTCGAGTTTATTCCGCCCAAAAAGCGTAAAGAACCAAAAATCAAGGACGGAACGGGAAAAAATATTCAAGGCAATAGCGCGAATGCAGATCATATCACAAAAATACAGGTAAATTTCGCTCGAAAAACTTAACGAAAGTAATGTTGATTGCATACCCCAACAATTTTTTTATAGGTAAAATCAACAGAAGGCTTAAAATCGTCTTCAAGCAAAAAGCAATCTGGCAGTTCGGAGCTCATTGATGTCCCAATAGCGTTTCATCGCAACGGAAATCACACAGAAACCGAAGAAAATGAATTAAATTTGTACGAAAATGTCTCGCAAAAGCCCCTGCGAAGCTCAACGGCGACGCCAAGTAGCGCCATGAGCGAAGAATCCAGCTTTGATGGCATCGATCGCGCATCCAAGAGTCAAGAATCGATTCTGAAATGTGGCACGGGTGGCAAAAAGAAAGTCGTGAATATCCGAACGGACCTCGATTGCATCGGAAATGAACGAAAATCGCCCAGTGTGAAGCACAGCTATGCAGATCTCGAGTCAGGATCGAGCGACAGCATCTTTCGGAAATCATCAACGGACAATTATCTCACCTTGGCCGGGACAATCAAGCGTGGCAAGAAATTGGGCGAAGAATTTAACGTGCAACTGAATATCTCGCGAGACGAACTCGAAAAAATTAATTCGTTCGCAATGAAAAAAAGTAACGAGGAGAAAAATGGTTCTTGTTGTGTCTGTAAATTGGGAACGGGCTTACATGTGCTTCTCTGGA
The DNA here is from genome assembly GCF_036172545.1 of Culicoides brevitarsis. NCBI lineage: Eukaryota > Metazoa > Arthropoda > Insecta > Diptera > Ceratopogonidae > Culicoides > Culicoides brevitarsis. The sequence continues at coordinate 27,843,205 of NC_087085.1, read as the reverse complement.
CGATAATTTGTTTCCCGATTGTCGTTGTAATTTCGGGCGTTTATTGTTTTTACATTGGAACTCTCACGTGGTACAATTTATTCAACTTTTTCAGTCAGGAAAAGACGATATTGCATCGGATTTTTGTGCCGCCCTTACTTTTTGTGGCCTATCCCGTGACAATTTTGCTCTTTACTGCCGGTCTCGCCCTGTATGGGGGCTTTAAACAACTCAGTCTTCGATTTCATGTGTGGTTCAATGAAGTTTGCGACTTGGAAAAGGGCTTTTATGGATGGCTTTGTGGATTTTTAAGCTTATCCGAGTGCAGTCCCTACGAAGTTATCATCCTGACTGACATCCGAGACGACCCGTTGCCACAAAAATCGTCCACGCAAGAGTTTACCGTTTAAATCAAACCCATTTTTACACATTAAAAGCGCTTATTTACGTAAAATCAGGTGTTTTTTCATTGAAAACTTTCTTTATGTCGCTAACTAACACTACTTAAAGCAACAATTTCACATTTTTTTTGATAGTACAATTAACCCTTCGTTTTGTCGCCGCCACCGGAACTGTCTTCGCTTTTCGTCTCTGTCTCTGCTGTTTTATTTTTAATTATTCCCTGCGACTTCATTTCCTGGTCGATTCTTTCCTTCGCTCGAAACACTTTGGATTGCAGGTAAAACGAGCCACCTTTCGATTTGTCATTCACAGCAAAGAGATGTTCGTACTTTTTTTGCACTTCTTCCGGATCTAATTTGCTAACGTTCAAAATTTGTTGTGCTTCTTCTAAGGTAATGCCTGATTTGGCGTTTGCTTCTGCTCGGTTGGCGCCTTGTCGTCCGCCGCCTCCTCGTCGAGCAGCTTCCTGACTCGCGGCATATTCTTGCTTGAGGGCTCGTGCAAAGGCTCGACCTTTAAGTGATAAGAAATTTTGTGAGATTTTTTTGGGGATTTGTTATGAAACGGAATAAAATGTTACCGATCACTTGTCCGCCCAAGACGATGATCTGTGCCAAGTATTTTGCCATTTTTATGTGGATTCGTCACCGATGTTTACAGTAATTTTGGTAATTACGCGATATTTTTTCGTGTTTTCTGGATTTATTTATTTCTGGCACATTTTTGGGTTAATTTAAGGTGACCAGATGTTCTGAGATTGAATCGGGGACATTCAAAATTTTTTTATGAAAAATTATTATTTGAGTATTGAGCTTAAAATTATTGAAGAGCAAAGTCACTAATTTATATTCAAAGATTTTTTGCATTTTTATAAGCTTAAAAAAATTTGGTAAAAATAAAATCTAATATTTTGACTTATAAAAATTTTAAATATTCAAAGATTTTAGAGAAGAAATTTTTTTTGATATTAAACTTTAAATATAATTTTGGAAATAAATATTTTGATTTTGAAAGCAAAAAATTTATAAATTAAAAAAAATAAAAATATTAATTTTTTTAAAAGAATTTTGTAGTTTCAAAATCAATATATTTGATCAATTTAAGAAATTTTTTGAATTTTGATTGATGATTTAAATTTAAAAAAATAAAACGCGAAAAGCAGATGAGAAAATTTCAGTCAATTTAATAAATACAAAAGTATTTAATCATCATTTTGTTTAAAATTTTTTTAACAAAAATTTTAAATTTTCTAAATTTTTTCTATTTAAATTTCTTAAATATTTTCTAATCAATAAAAATATTTTTACAAATTTTTTATTTTCTTTCCTAAAATATTCTTCCTTAACCAAAAAATTATTAATTTTTGGGTGCAAAAACTTAAAAAAATTTTTAATTTTCGAGAATCTGGTCAGCTTATCGATAAATCTTCCATCGATTCGCAACACACGTAAACCAAGCACCATTTTCGGACGACAAAAAATGTCAACAAATGGCTCACGAACGGATTGATATCAACAAAATCGTGAAAGAACAAGTGGAATTAATTAAAACTGAAGAGATTCTGAAAAAAGTATTGGAAAGAATCAACTCACAAATCAACCAACTATGCGTAAGTCCTTTAAAAATATTAAAACTATCGAAAAAATGCAGAAAATCATTCACTTTGTAGGTAGAAGAACTTCAACTGAAATCACAAGAAGCTGAAACAATGACCGGCGAAGTAGAAATTGAGCTTTCGGGCAATGATCAGCCCTTGCAGTCCATTGACGAGATAAATCGACAGCCATTGAACCTGAATATTGGGTCGCAGAGCATGAGATCTATGGAGGAAACGGACGAAGAGAGTGATTTTAATTGAGACTGTGTTAAATAAAAATTTTTGGGCTAGTTTTAAAACTCAAATTAAATGAAAGAGAAGCAATTTCCATTTCATGCTGAAATACCGGCTCTAGTCCGATTACCGAAGTTCAGCAACATCATTGAGTTGGGGCCAAAATGAAAAATTAAAAAAGTACAAAGAAATTCTATTTTAATAAATTATTGAAATTATCTAATATTTTTTCGTTTTTTAATTAAAGTTGAAATTTATAGGGCAAATTCAAATTCAAATTTTTAAAAATTAAAAAAAATTTAGTTTTTTTAAATTTTTAATCGGAATTCATATTACAAAGAACCGATATAAAAATAACAAAAATAAAAAAAAGTATTTTATTTTTATTTTGTTTTTAAGGCCGCTTCAAATTTATTTTGAACTTTTTGTCCCAAAAACTTTTTTTCAAAATAAAAAAAAATTGAAATACTTTTTCATACAAAATGACAAAATTTTTAACAAAAATTAAAAAATATTTTAATATTTTTTTATTTATAATCTAGGCCGCCCCAAATTATCTCAGAGTATTTCAAGTTAAAAATTTAAACAAAAATTTTTTGTAAAAATATCTGTCAAAAAATTTTGAAAAATAATTTTTTTGAAAAAAATTTTTTAATTATATTTGTGTATAAAAAATTGATCTTAAAAGATTTTAATTAAAATTGAAAAAAATGAATATCTTAAAAATAATTGTCAAAATTTTTTTTTTTTTTCCACTACTTTCATGGAAAATGTCGAAATACGATTTTTAATACAAAAATTACTAAAAATTGAAAAATTTTTTTAAAAATTTCTTGAAAAATTATGAAAATACACAAAAAATCGGTAATTTTTAATGAAATTTTTAACTTTTTTTTTTAATTTTGCCTCATTGGATTTTCGTCTTTTGAAATGGGGCATGGGACAAAAAGTTCAAAAAAAATTTGGAGCGGCCTAAATTTAATAAAAAATAATTTTTTTAATTAAAAAAACCAATTTCGTTTAACAATTCATATGTTTTTATTCTTTATAATATTTTTGTTCTACATCAAATTTCGTAGTTGTATTAAAAACTAAGTTTAAGAGTAAGGAAATGCGCGGGGAACTCGATGCGGTTATTTCAAATAACGTTTTTTTTAATAATAAAAAGACTATTAGGCACATTATGTTAATAAATTCAGTACATTTTAAAATATTTTTTGACGATGACCCCGAAACTATCGCACGGGATTCGACATTTCGTAGAACAAAATGTAAGCTGCGGATGAGTTGACGTCTCGTGGCTCCAAGGGACTCACTTGCTGGTCATTAAATTTGTACCACTTGTCATATGCGGGACTCTTACAGTAGGCAGTGTAATGTCCCGTCTCCATGGTACCGTAGTGATTTGACACCGCGTACAAATTATATGAGGTTTTCTTGTTCACGTGATTCACCATTTCGCTGCGTGGCAAGTAATGTCTCATATCGAGATTCTTCAGTGGAAATTCGACGTAATTTTGTTTTTTGCTGTAGCCGCCGTGATCGTGATTGACGTTAAAACGCTTGAGGTGAATTACTAAAACTGCTGGTAATCGACTAATATCCAGTTTTTTCACGGCATCTCGTGTGTCTTTGCAATTGGGACACATCCAGCCGGAAACTTGTTCGCCTTCGAAGTACATGTCGAGACATTTGTGCAAATCCGTGCGATTCGCATTCTGAGGCAATTCGAGACTGAGGTTCGAGAACGTGTCGTATGTCGTACTTTCTTCGTGGCATCGCGAACATTGCACCGTCGACTTGATCTGGCCATAGAACAAGCGCAAAATTATGCTTTCGCGGTTCTTTGTGAATTCGTACCACGCTTTGTCCGACGGCGACAGGTTATTTTCGGGCACAACATTGAAAATCGCCTGCAAATCAGAGTGCAGCCAATCCATCAAAATTGTCAGAAATTCGTGGGAATCTTGTTGTTCGTGACCTTTGAAACTGCGTTCGTACTGCCCAACGATCGCTTTCAAATCTTTGCTCGAAATCATGCGATGTCCTTCCCACAAAGCTTTTATCACAGCAGCTACTTCCTCCGCAATACGGCATTTGGTCAAACTTTGTCTGTTGAAGAAAAAATGAAAGAAAAATTAATTTGAAGCACTTGAAATAAAATTTACAAAGTTGTTGTTCGGAGAACAATCAACGACGATACCGGATTTCGTTTTTTTCTACTTTGAACTTTTTAACCACGTGACATGAAATTTTTTTCAAACCACGTGACCTGCGAAAATTGTTATATCACGTGATTTGACAAATTTTCAAACCACGTGACTTGAGAAACTTTACAAACCACGTGACTTTAGAAACTTTTCAAATCACGTGACTTGAGAAATTTTTCAAACCATGTGATTTAAGAAAATTTTCAAACCACGTGACTTGAGAAATTTCTTAAATCACGTGAATTGAGAAAAATTTCAAACCACGTGACTTGAGAAACTTATCAAACTACGTGACCTGAGAAATTTTTCAAACCACGTGACTTGAGAAAATTTTTCAAACCACGTGACTTGAGAAAATTTTCAAACCACGTGACTTGAGAAACTTTTCAAACCACGTGACTTGAGAAATTTTTCAAATCACGTGACTTGAGAAACTTTTCAAACCACGTGACTTGAGAAAAATTTCAAACCACGTGACTTGAGAAACTTTTCAAACCACGTGACTTGAGAAATTTTTCAAACCACGTGACTTGAGAAATTTTTCAAACCACGTGACTTGAGAAATTTCTTAAATCAAGTGACTTGAGAAAAATTTCAAACCACGTGACTTGAGAAAATTTTCAAATCACGTGACTTGAGAAAATTTTCAAATCACGTGACTTGAGAAACTTTTCAAACCACGTGACTTGAGAAATTTTTAAATCACGTGACTTGAGAAATTTTTCAAACCACGGTACTTGAGAAACCACGTTACTTAAACCAAAAAAATGTTTGGAAAATTTTCAAATCAAGTGACTTGAGAAAAATTTCAAACCACCTAAAAAATGTTTGAGAAATTTTTCTAACCATTTTGAGCACGTGACCAATGTAAAACCGCATTTTTTTCTTCGAAATGCGGTAAAAAGTTTTCTTTCTTACCCATTTCTGTGTTTAATGTACATTCCCTCGTTGAAGTACTCGTACAGGGCCTGTGTGTTACTGAGACACTGAATAATACTATTCATGTAACACGTGTTGCCAAGATTTTTCAATCCAGTAAGGCCTCTACCCTGAAAATGCAGAAAGAAATGCACAATTTTCCAATTAATTCCGAGTTTTAAAACAAAGAAAAAGTTTTATTACAAGAAGTTTTCCTATTTCACTGCACACAAATACACACCGCAGAATAATAACGACAATGACTGTCCCAGTTTAGAGCATAAAGAGACATCAATAACCGCTGACTAGGACAATTGAAACAAAAGTGCGGCGAAAATGAAGAGAGAAAAATTACAACAAAACGTGACTATAAATCAAAAATTAACTGTTCAACGACGTAAAGTGATACTAATCACAAGTATTTTGAAATGGATAAAAAAATGTAGCTAAACATGCTAGAAGGTATTAAGTTGGCGAAAATTGTCAGACATGAAAAAAAAATATGTTGACGACTGTTGAATGAGTAGTAAAAAGGATAAATGTGACGAATCTTAATCATCATTGTTGCTCATTATTTATTAAAATATTACACAGTAGCCTCATTTTTTGGACTGTGTGGGTCAATGACATTTGGTGTTCCACTTTTACGCGGAAAAATGTTTTTTGTTGACCACGCAATTGATTTTTCGTTTTATGTGAATGCATAAATTATTCGAGAAAGTTCTGCGAGGTGAAAATTTTGATATTTTTTTGTTGAGAAAGTTACACAAGATTTTTGGTCAATATCAAGTTTTTGTCAAAATAATTACTAAATTGATCAAAATTTTGATATTTTTCTGATCATAAAATAATATGAAGAACACATTCCCGGAAAATTTCCAAAAAAGGAATATAAAAAAATTAAATTTTAAAAAAAAAAATATTAGAAAAATTGATCAAATAAAACATTTTAAAATTAAAATTTTTAATTAAGTTTTAAGCTTGAAATTGATCAAATTGAAATAAAAATAAATTTGGAAAGATATTTGACTTAATTCGAGACGTAAAATTATACAAATTAATAAAAATGGTTTTTTATGGTGTTTTTATTGTACTTCAGAATTGAAATCGGCAAAATATCAAAATAAATGATTTTTTGAACCACTCTTTTAGACCATTTAATTTTTTTACCTATTTATCATTAAAAATAGTTAAAATATTTTATTGGATTTTATTTTATTTTATATTTTTTTGGAAAGAATTTTGTAAAAATATTTTTTTTTAACTTAATTTTTGGATTTTTTTGACAATTATTTTTTAGAATTTTTTTTTTTATTAAAATAAGGACGCTCCAAATTTTTTTCTATGTTTTTGTTCCATGCCCCATTTCAAAAGCCGAAAATCCAATGGGGCAAAAAAAAGTTAAAAATTTCTTCAATATTGACCGTTTTTTGGCCTTTTTCCATAATTTTTCAAAATTTTTTTAAAATAATTTCGATTTTCAAGAATTTTTGCACTGAAAAACGAAATTTGACATGAAATTCCTTCTCAAAAAATATTTTCAAAAAAAAAAATATTTCAAAATTTTTGGACAGTTATTTTTAAGAATTTTTTTTTTTTAATTTATAACTTGACATACTAAGATTAATTTTAAATTACCAATATATCAATGTGAATACCATAAAAACAATTAAAATATTCATAAAGGACCAAAAATTGTTTATATTTTGTCATTTTGAAAAAATGTTTTGGGACAAAAACATCGGAAAAAATTTGGAACGGCCTAAATTAATTAAAATTAAAAATTTAAAAAAATTATTAAAAAACTAGCATTAAAAAATAATTTAAATTTTGTCAATTTGTATGAAAATTAAATTCTTAAAAATTTTTAAAATTAAAAACAGACAAAAAATTCAAAATTTTTAAAAATAAAAACTTAGAACTGTGAAAAATCCTTATAAAATATCATTCGAATCCTCACATTAAACTCACAAATTAATCAAATGAAAAAAATATCACTCACATTGCCTTGTTAATCCGTTCGGTTCTAGTAAGTTGACATAATACGTTAAAAAAAACTAAAACAACAACAATGACCAAAAAACCAACGACTACTTAAATACTTTCGTTTGTTGTTCAATTTTTAAGGTGGGCCTTTGTCAAGTAATCAATATGACTCGATTTTGTTTTTCGGTTTTGTATGTCTTCCTATATAGAATTTTCTGTCCCTCTGGCATATTTTTTCTCGTCATGTTCGTTTTTATTTATTTATTTGTGTTTGTGTCCATTTCGGTATGTAAACCGCGGAAAAGCGTCGAAATATGTTAATCCATTATCGTGAGTGGAATTTTTTTCTTTCTTGTTTGAATTGACCAAATTACAGCAATGAACTTTCCCGAAGGATTTTCTTTCTTTTTCTCCGCATGCACTAGTAGGTTAGAAAGGAAGGTCATGCTTACACAAACAAACACCTTCGATGATATCATAACAAAACAAGGCAGCATAATCTGATTTATTTTTTACTGTAGTCAGTAATTTTTAAAATTCTGTCTCAATGTCTTGAGAACGGTCAAGGAAATACACAGGACACGAAAATTTGGGAGCTTTTTCACAAATTTAAAAAAATTAATGAGGAAATTTTTTATAAATTTTCTAAAAAAAATGTTCAAAAATCATGAAAATTTTTTTTTTTTGAGTACTAAACAAAAATTCACTTCCGCAAAGTGACGCGTTTTTCAGGTCCAATATATAAAAATGCTCTTAATTTTGTCATTTTTAAGAGTTAGACAGATATTAATCGGAAAATGGCGACATATCGTGTAATATTTTTAAAAACTTAATTTTTACTCATCTTTTTTTGATTTTTTTTATTTTCTCATTTTTTTACTGTATCTAATTATTTATTTTTCTTACTTTTTTAATTTTTTCGCTTTTAGTTATTATATACTGATTTTTTTTAACATTTTAATTTTTTTTTTTTAATTTTCATATTGAAAAAAAATTTTAAAATCTAAAAAAAATATTTTGAATATTTTTTCAAATGTTAAAAAAAATCAACAAAAATTAACGAAACACGAAAAAGTTGAAGGAAATTAAAAATAAAAACAAAAAATGATTAAAAACACGTTTGAGACTGAAAAAAAAAATTAAAAAATTTCTCACCCTCTTATACACCGGCAAGAAATTCGGATATGTGGGTATGCGTATTTTGAGTCCAGCAACCACAACCATGATTTTTCTGCTACTTTTTACTTATTTATACCGAATTATTTTTATACTGTAAGGGTTTTTGTGCTCATTTATTTGTATGTAATTCAGTCTTTTTCGAGTGTTTGATTTTCAGTTCTACAATGTTTCAAAGTATAGAGACTCAATGTCAATTTATTTATGGCTTAAAATAGTCACACACACTGACTTTTGTACACACGTGGAAATTCTCGAATCCTTGAACTTATTTTAAGTTTTCTTTTTATTATTATTTTTTTTTTCAATTTTTAACTAAAAAGAGAATTTTTTTCATATTTTATGGCGCGGTGTCCTTCCACGCGTGTAATCACTTAATTTTATTTTTTATTACTTTTTGGAAAGTTTTGAATGCCGTCCTGCTAAGAATAGCACCAGTTTACAACTTTGCACACAACTTGCGAAGCAGACATTAATTACAACGACTTTCTTTCGTATTTTTACTATATTTTCATGAAAAATTATTTTTTTTTTATTTTTTTTTTTTTTTTTTGCAGAAGCAACTTTTTTGCTACATTGCCGTCCGACGGAAACCGCAAAACTAAAAACAAAATGAAATATCGGATTGGACATGAGCATGCAAATAGTACACAATATTAGAATAAAATATCAGCAACAGTCTATGAAGTCGTGTGTCGTCGTCGTCGTGTGCCTTGTGTGACGAATCTACGGAGGGAAAATCGCTCGAATACCTTTGTGACTACATTTTTCCGTGTACGCTGCAATATTTGTGGTAAAAGGATTTATTTATGCGCGTAATACTTTCATTGTTGTGCCTTTTTACAACAACAACAACAAACGACTCGTATTTATTTATTAGGTCTACGGTGGAGTACTATAAAACATGTAAAAATATTTGGAATGACGTGTCAATGAGCGTCTGAACTTAATTATTGTCCAATATTCGCAAATACACACAAAAAATGTTGTTAAATATTGACGAAGCTCCGGTTGATTCATAAATTTGGCGAGAAATCAATGGCAGTCAATGAAAATGTTTCTAATGATTTTCTAAGTAGAAAAGTATATAATTCAAAATTTAAAACAATAAAAAATTATTTTAAATTTTTTACATAACTCTATAAAATTTTTAAAATTATAAAATAAAAACTGTAAATTTGGTGAAAAAATTAAATAGTTAATTTATTTTAAGTTAATTAAAATTTAATTAATTATTTTTTAAATAAGGCCAAAACAAAAATACTAAATGTTTCAGGTTTCATAAACCCTCTGAACATTAGGTAGGATGTATATCGAGTATCGAGTATCTTTTAGTGTAAAAACGTTCACTTTTCTCTATAATTGTCAAGAAGCTTACAAGTTTTTGAACATAAATTTTAAAAATTAGGAGGGATGAATATTTTTTTTTATACAAAATTGATCATTTTTCACTAAAATTTTGAAAATGTATGAAAATATCGAATTTTCAACTGATTTTAACGGAAACTTTGATCATTTTCAAAAGAATTTAGGTCAAAAATGTACTAAAATTTGAAATATTTCTTACATTTTAGATACTCGATACTCGATATCCCACCTATGATTTTCAGAAAAAATTAGGTGGGAGGAAACCTGAAACATTTAGGATTGTTGTTTAGGCCTAATTTTTCTTTGCAATTCAATTCTAAGTTTAATTTATGAAAATTAAAAATTTTATTAATTTTTTTTTATTTATCAAACAGATCCGAGTTTGTAGTTTCAATAAAATGATGTTTTTAGTATTTTACTGCTAAAAAATTCTTCATAATTAATTTCTTTTTAACTTTTACAAATAAGCAAAAATAGTTATTTATTTTATTTTGTTAAAAAAAAAATTTCAAAAGAATTTAAATTTCATTTCAACACCCAAATAAAATTTTGCGAAGTGTAATATTTTTAAATTTCGTTCGCTAATTTATTAATTATATTTTAATTTATTTTTTAAATAAATTTTATTTTTTTTTTATTATTATTTAGGCCGCTCCAAATTTTTTTCGAACTTTTTGTCCCAAGAACTTTTTTTCAAAATGGGGGGGGGGGGGGGGGCAAAAAAAAAAAAAAAAAAAAATTTTGAAATACTTTTTCATACAAAATGACAAAATTTTAACAATTTTTGGTCCTTAATGAATATTTTAGTTGTTTTATGGTATTTACATTGAGATTTGATAGTTTAAAATTGATCTCAAATTATTTTAAGCCAATTTTAAGATAAAAATTTAAACAAAAAAATTTCATAAAAATAACTGTCAAAAATTTTGAAAAATAATTTTTTTGAAAAAAATTTTAGAGAAGGAATTTCATGTTAAAATTCGTTTTTCAATACAGAAATTCTTAAAAATTGAAAAATTTTTTAAAAATTTTGAAAATTCTTTGAAAAAATATGGAAAAATGCCAAAAAATGGTCAATTTTGATGACATTTGTAACTTTTTTTTTATTTTCGACTTTTGGATTTTCGACTTTTGAAATGGGGCAGGGGACAAAAAGTTCAAAAAAAATTTGGAGCGGCCTTACTTTAATTAATTTATTTTTTTTAATGTTAATAAGTTTTTTATAATAAAAAAATGGAGATATAATTTTATTATCAAAGACTAGGTACATTTGAAGAGAAAATATGAAGAGTCAATGTGATAAACAGCACATAATTTCAATTTTTCATACAAAAAACATGCATATATGCGAATTATCACATTGACCCTTCATATATATATTTTTTTTGAAAATCAAAAATTGATTTATTTTGATTAAATTTTAATATATTTTCTTATTTTGGACTCAATTTTGAAATAATAATTTCCATAAATTTTAATTGAATAAAAATATTTTTTTTTTCAAATTTTTAATTTTAATCAAAAAGATCAAATGTGATTAAAAAAATTAACTTAGTTAATTGCCTTTAGTTTTTAAATCGACAAAAATTGACTCATTTCAATATTCGATCATGATTTTTTTGCCATTTCAACTATTTAAATTTCAACTGAATCGACCTGATATCAAAAACATTTTTAAGTTTTTCAGATTTTCGTTCAACGTAGAAACCAGACGTCTCCATTGACCGTTAATTCCTTGTCGCTCCAACAAAAAAAAATCAAATTTTACATAATTTCTATTGACTCCTGTCCCTTAATGTGCGAAAAACAATTATGCAAACTTGCACAAAAATTACGTTACTCATAATAATATTAGAAAATAGAAGAAAAAAAAATTGGAATCCGATTAAAAGTTGTCGCTACACAAACTTGGAATTCCATCAGCGAAAAAAAATGTAAGAGTTTGTGTCTTGCCATGTGAATTACTGCTTAAAGCTCAAAAATATGCCGCAACAAAAAATTCTTCCTTGTCATTTTGGATTTGTTTTTTTCGACGACATAATTATTTCTTGTCAATAAAAATGCCAAGTGTTCGAGCAATGTGCTTCGCGAATCGCGACTCACGTTTACCCGCCCGGTTATCGTCATCAATATAAATTAGATTTCGATCAAATGTTTACGTAAATGCAGCGCGGACTCTCGTCGGATATTTGTATGTGAAGGAGCTTAATTCGCACGCCATCCAAGAATTTTATTAATAGATCACTCTATTTATCAAATTGATTCGAAAAAATCATTCAGCTAATCCTTTTACATTTACACGAAACACGCGCCATGCCACTACACAATGCACGCGTTCCTATTGATTGATAAACTATTACATGACGACGAGCGAGAGTGAGTTTGGTGCGCTATCAAAATGCAAACATTCTCGAGAGACATAGGCAATTATGCAATAAAATGCACAAACGGCAATCGGTCACATACAAAAATAACGTGAAAAAGTATTTTTTTTACAAGAGGATTAAAATTTCTTACCATGCCGCCGCGAACGGGCGAAAAATCTCTCTTTATCTCCGGAATGAAGACCGGCTCAAAATGCGGTTTGGCACTCCGGTCCGGAATGTGAGGTTGTTTCGGTCGTGCAGGTTGCTGTTTCGGTTGCGGTGGCGGCACTGGCTTCGGAACTTTTTCTCGCACGACGCGGCTTTCCTTCAATTTTCGTTCACGTTCCTCGGCGAGACGCTTCTGAGCTGCTTCGTATTCCAACTTTTTCCGTTCTTTCTCCTTCGCTTCTTCCTCTTGACGTTGCGCCTCTTCTTGCAGCTTGGCAGCTTCCTCTTCCGGCAACATTTCCAGGAATGACTGTTCGTTCTCCTTGAGACTTTGATCCTCGATTTGGATGTCGCGCGCACGACTTTCAAGCTCGTAGATTTTGTGAAGGACTTCCTGGCTGCGATTCGGTTCATGTGTCGGCGTTTCATTCTCCGTGATAGCTTTCCAATCGGCTTCTGCATCGACACGCAGCTTTTCAATCTCAATGGACTCATTCAAGTTCTTTTTGCGTCTCTCCAAGAGATTTTTCAGGAATTTTTCCTTTTCGTCGTACGTTTTCAACGCGATTGCCTTGCTGTCGCGATTTATCACAGGACGTCCCGAAGTCGATCTCGGCGAAAATGATGTATTGAAGATGGAGTCAGGGTACTGGATGTCGTCTGAAATTAAACAAAAAAAAATTATTAATAGAATTTAGACAGAAGTTTAAATTTACTTATTTTAAAATTTTTATCACATCTTTTTTAAAATGATTAGGCCGCTCCAAATGAAAATCAAAAATAAAGTCCAAAATTTTTGAAAATAAAATGGGGGGGGGGCAAAATAAAAAAAAAATTTGAAATACTATGAAAATAATACAAAATGACAGAATTTTAGCAATTTTTGATCGTTAAATAATATTTTTGATGTTTTTTACTATTTACTTTAAAATTGGCTTATTTAAAATAGATTTCAGAATATTTAATATTAAAAATTAAAGAAAAAAATTTCATAAAAAATGTATGATTAAAAAATTTTGAAAAAAAAAATTAATAATTTTATGAAAAATATTTTTAGAGAAAAAAATCCAAGTTAAAATATGATTTTCAAAACAAAAATTAAAATAATTGAAAATTTTTTATAAATTTTTTTGAAAATGTCTTGAAAAATTATGAAAATACACCAAAAAACGATCAATTTTGATGAAAATTTTAACTTTTTTTTTTTATTTTGCCCCATTGGATTTTTGACTTTTTAAATGGGGCATCGGACTTTATTTTTGATTTTCATTTGGAGCGGCCTTAGTTAATTAAAAAATAATTCCAAAATTTTTAAATTTTATAATTTTTTTAATTCAAAATTTAAAAAAAAATAATAAAAATATCGTTAACATCGAAATTACCACGAGCTGCTGTACCTTTGCATATCTTGTAATGGCGCCATCCATTTACGGCGTCGAAAGTTTATGGGGGGTGGGTGTCATTGAATATCCGATGGAAAAAATGTCCTATTTAACCGACGCCGTAAATAGATAAATAGTTAAAAAAGAAAAAAACAAAAAGATAGAAAAGGCAAGAAAAAGTAAAAAAGCCGAAAAAGCACGTGTGAGAAAAAATGGAAAAAAAGAGAAATAAAAGGATAGAAAAGACACGATAAGAGGAGAAGCCCGATAAAAGTCGACAGAAGTTTGAATAAAATCTATTTCGTACAATCTTTGGGTTTTATTGCCGAACATCGACAATTTTCGTAATTTTTATTTACACACTTTTAAAACACGCGTTTCAACTTTATAAAAAAAATATATAATTTTACTCAAAAAATAAAAAATGGAATTAGAAGAAGAAGTAATTGCGGCTTTAGGAGATATGCCAACAGTCTTCGATGTAATCGTTGTGCTGCTCAACGGGAAAAAATATATTAGAAGCGAAGCCAAAACAACACAAGCTCGTATGAATTTACTTGCAAAAGTACTTTCGCAAGTTTATTCAAGGTAAATTAGGTACTTTGAGGGTTCGTGTGATCTCACGAAATGCCATCAAAAAAAGAATTGAGAAACATTATGGCGAGTACAAAAAGGACGTGGCGTCAAAAAATAAAAGTCAGCAATTGGAACATTTAACCAAATTCAAACAAACAAACGAAAAAGTAGAATGCGTACTTTTCGCACGAAAGAAGAGCCAAATGGTCTCCTAGATAACTCATATGATATTTAATAACAGAAATAACAGAAACAACAATCCGCAATCTTCTTCATCACTTTGCATATAATCAATGCTACAATCAAAATTATGCGAGGGTATGGCGGCTCAATACAAATGCTTAGGACTCAGAGGTAATCATATAGAGAGGGAATTTTCGTTGGCTCTTGACACGAAAAAAAAATGGGACATTAAGGCAAAGTTTAAATGCCAAATGTGCAAAAAATCGTCTATATGAGATATTTTTACGACGTCGTACATTGCCGTTTACCCCCCTCGTTGTAATCCGTCGTAAATTTGATGAACCCCACCCCCCTAAACTGCCGACGCCATTAATGGATGACGCCTTAAATTAAAAAAAAATTGAGTCTTCAGACCAAAATTTATACTATTTCATTAATTTTTTATTTTGTGATATTTTTCTTTAATTTTGACTCAAAACTTAAAAATAATGAAAACAAAAATTAATTGAACGTGAACAATCAACGTTAAACGTCCTAAAATGTCAAAAATGTTACTTTTGCTAATTATTTTTTGTTTATTTTTTATTTTTTTTTTTTTTGGAATCGGAATTTTTGCAATGAAGAACTCGCATACCGAGCCTTTCGGAAATTATCCGAAAAGTCGTCAATGATATTTTTAACAAATTTTTAAAAATGGAGAATAATGAAAGTGACTTTAAAAGAAAGTAACTTTTTTAATTTGAAAGCAAAGCCCACGAGAAAAACTTAATTTTTAAAATTATTTTTAATTAGAAATATGTTAATCAAAATTAGTTTAAAAAATAAAATTGACATATTGTTTTTGAACTATTTCAGCTCAGAAAATATAAATATTTTTTTATATTTATATTCCAGCAAAAAAAAATCGATCTCTAAATGTGACAAAAAGTATAAAATAAATTTAAAAATAAAAATTTCCTTACCAAATCCCTCATCCACATACGAATTTTGGGGCGGTTTATAACGCGGATCTGTCGTCTCCATCGGATAATACAACTGAAAAGACTCAAATCCGCCCGACAACAACTGAATCGGAGCTTTTCGATTAAAATCCATATCCCAATTTTGCAGTACATCATTCAAGACCCACACAGGCGACTCCGTCACAAACTCACAACTGCTCTGATCCAGCAAAATAATGTGACTCTTAATCAACCGCTGAGACCATTTAACTTTTTCCGCATCCTTCAAATGTCCCGCAATTTTGCCCACTGTCACACCTTTCACCAAAATCTCCTCCGGCACATTCAGCACCGGCTCATACTTGATTCGGGATGCGGCAAAATCGCGCGACGGCCGACAATCGATCACCAACAAACTGAATCCGCAATCCTTGATGTGCTCGTAAAATTGCTTCGGACTGACAGTTGTGGGAATTTTTATCGTTTCTTTCACTGGTGACGACGGACTTTGGGAATTTTCTTCAGCAGATGCCAATTCTGCCATGAATTCTCGATTTAATTCTGGATATTGCTTGGCATATCGTTGTCGTAAATTTTCCGCAATCACCTCGAGCGTATCCAAAGTTCGTTCCAGGCCTTTTGGGCCTCCGAGCAAAGTCGTAATTTGGTCTCGTTGACTTTTAAATTGCGGCGTTTTCTTGATAGATTCCAGCAAATTGAAGAATCGGATGTAATAGACGTACGATTTCTCCTCGTCACCTTCCAAATTCTTCTCTTCCGCCTCTTTGAAGAGTCTCGCCATCGAATTCAGGACACTTTATCGGAAAAATAATTAGTGAGGTGTTCGAAGAAACGAAAAAAAAATCATTGTTTACCTTGTTCCACTTTGAGTTTTGGAGATTTTCACTTCGCCCATGTCTTGCAGCTCGTTAAACGTTTTCGCAACGTACAAAGGCTTCTTTTGTGACATGACTGGAGCACACTTGAGGTAATGTAACTACGTTTTTACAACAGTTTTCGTCGATTTTCTCGATATTCATTAATTATTTTTGTCAATTTTCCATTTATTTTGACGTTTCACCCATTGTCACTTTCAAAATTTTCAGCCGTTAACACAAAAATCAATTTTTTTAGTAATTTTAAGTATTTTTCTTTATTAATTCAACATTAAATTACATTAATTATTACAAGACGCGATAATGATAGAAGTTCATAAGAGTCACACAAAAGTTCCATCCGATTATGAGAGTCACTATGTACACCAGCAGTGCGATGGGCATCACCGCGAGGATTGCTCGTGTATTTTTGAGATGATTTATGCCTGAAAAATGCAATTTTTAGTAAAATTTCAACTAAAAAAAATACAAGACTTACAATTATATCCCAAAAAAGTGATGTAAACGTAATATCCGATCGCTAGTAACCACAACGTATTCCCGAGAAGTCGGGAAAAGAACCAATCTTGACTGATAATTGCGTTATAGAAGAACAATTGGATGAAATGGATGATAATTAGTGGTGGATAAAATGCATTTAAATGCACGTCGAAGGCGTAACCCCATTCGACATCCTTCGCCAACGAGTCTACTCGCATATATTTGTTGACCAGGAACCACAATATCGACGCCGTTATGATGCCACATAAGATACAATCGACAAAAACGACGTAAAAAAGGAAGTAAATTGTTTGTCCGAGACCTAATCGAAGCACCCACGCAAATCCGAGGGATGTGACTAAAAATAAAATTACGAAATTTCATAAAAAATTAATTTTTGGAAATATTTTTGAAGGATTTCTCACCACAAAGACTGATGACGAGTAACACAAGAAATGCTGGATCATCTCTGGCATACTGTAATTTCGTTTCTAGAACACAAAAAAATAATTTTAATTAAATTTCCTTTTTTTCTTAGGAAAAACTTACGTTTCCTGTAACTGAAATTCCTGTAAACTTGTTGTGGATTATAAAAAAGGTAAGCAATCTGCCAGAGAGCAAACTCAAAATCCATTTGATCGAATTTAAAGAGTCTCCGGATGAATTTGTAGGTCTTATTTGTGGCGGTGGCACACGTAAAATTTATCGGCGGCGGCAACGGCGATTGCGTTCTCGAGACATAGCTAAAGGAGGATCGCCCGCTAATCGAGGGCGTTGGTGAAGTTGCGTATTTCATCGTGTTTTTCAGCCTTTTCTCATGAAAAAAATCACAAATTTTAGTGACGACGACTTTTGTTTGTTTTGGTTTGAATTAGCAGCGCGGCAAATTGCCACTTTGACAGCAAAGTGACAGACAGACATTGTGAAAATTGAAATTGGAAAAAATATTCGCTTCGATTAAACGGAAAATTACAATGTCTGGCCACAATTATTATGGCTTTACGCATGGAGGAACGCAATATGGGTGAGTAGCGCATCGGGATTCGAACAAAGTTGCGGGAACTTTTTCGTCGTTTCCGGAAAAATCCTGAAAATACGGTTTCGCTGTGGTGCTG
Organism: Culicoides brevitarsis; assembly: GCF_036172545.1. Taxonomy (NCBI): domain Eukaryota; kingdom Metazoa; phylum Arthropoda; class Insecta; order Diptera; family Ceratopogonidae; genus Culicoides; species Culicoides brevitarsis. The sequence continues at coordinate 27,825,228 of NC_087085.1, read as the reverse complement.
TACGGTGCGACATTAAAAACGACTAATTTTTGTGGAAAATCCAGAAATTCCCGTGAAAATTAGTGATGAGTCACGATTTTTACGAAGGAATTTTCGATTAAATCCATTTTTATCGCGTTCCCGGGGATTTTTCGCGAGATTTTCGGCATTTTTCGTTTTCCGTGTGAAATGCCGGCCGATAATGGCGTCTTCGACATTTTGGATCGATATCCAAAGTGTGGAGTGAGTGAAAAGTTTTTCATTTATTTTTTGTTTTTTGCAGCGCACCAACGGGAACTTATGCGCCGCAGCCGTTTCCGGGTCAACCGCCGTATCCGCCAGCGCCGGCTCCGCAACAGTACGCAGGTAAGTCCCGTTTCCGGGTTGAAATCCAATTAGATAAAAGTTAGTTTGTACAAAGACGGCGAAATTTGTCTCGCGTGTTGTGCATAAAAATATTTTTATCTAAAATTTCCAAAACTGTGACACTAATTCGAAGGTCCTTCAACTACTTCAGCTCCTGCAGCGACATACGATTATGGGTACGCTCGGCCGCCACAAACGTACGATACTTCCAAAACTTACTATCAGCAAGCAGGAACTCCGGGCTATGCGGCTCCTGCGCAACCCTATGACACGGCGAGTGCGACAAGTGCCAAGGTTTGTTCCGCCACGCGACAAATTCGAGACATGATTCAAATTAAATTGAAAAAAAAAATTTTTTTTTTCGTTAAAAGGCTGCAGTTACTTATGCACAACCCGTGAGACCCCCTCAGGTAAATCAGAAATCTTATGCTACAAACACTCCAGGCTACCAGACGCAAGCGGGCGCCAATCCGGCAGCGAATGCAGCAAATAAGCCACAAGGAGGCGCCGATGGGACAGCGACATACTCGAATTACGATGCCGCCTTGTACAGTGCAGCGAGTTTGTATGCCGCGCAACAACAGGCAGGCGCAAAGCCCCCGAATAATGGGTAAGTTGTATCAAAGTTGTAGTCAGGCTTGAATGATCTAGATCAAAAATCAAAAAAAAAAAAATGACACGATTTTTTTTTTTGAGTGACAATTTTATTTTTGGTTTGACCTGAAAAATATAAAAAAAAACTTCTCAACATTGATTTTTTTTTGTATTTGATGTGAATTTTAAATAAATTAACAAAACCTCAAAAAATTAAAGAATAATTTTTTAGAGTCTCATAATTTAAATTTAATGATAATTTTTGATTTAAAAAATTTTTAGGTTGTAAAAAATTTCGTAATAAAAAAATTAAAATAAAACTCAATAAAATAAAGAAAATTTTAGAACTCAAAAAACGAAAGAAACAATAATATCAAAAAAACAAAATTTTTATTTTATCTAAAGATCGAAATTTCAAATTTGTTCTAAAAATTAAAAAAATGGATTTTTTACTGTAATTAAATTTTTTTTATTTTTTAGGCCGCTCCAAATTTTTTTTGAACTTTTTGTCCCCTGCCCCATTTCAAAAGTCGAAAATCCAATGGGGCAAAATAAAAAAAAAAGTTAAAAATTTCTTCAAAATTGACCGTTTTTTGGTCTTCTTTTCATATTTTTTCAAATAATTTCATAAATTTTTTAAAAAATTTTTAATTTTTAAGAATTTTTGCGTTGAAAATCGTATGTTAACATGAATTTTCTTCGTTAAAATTTTTTTTCTAAAAACTTATTTCTCAAAATTTTTTGACAGTTTTTTTTTACGATTTTTTTTTTTTTTTTAATTTTTAACTTGAAATACTCTGAGATAAATTTAAAATTATCATCAATTTATATACCATAAAAACAATAAAAATATTTATTAAGGACCAGAAATTGTTAAAATTTTATTATTTTGTATGAAAAAGTATTTCAAAATTTTTTTTTTATTTTTTTGCCCCCCCCCCATTTCGGGGGGGACAAAAGGGACAAAAAGTTCGAAAAAAATTTGGAGCGGCCTTAATGAAAAATTTAAAAAAAAATCTAATTTCAGTCATTTTTTTACGAAAAGTTTTTATTTAAAAATTTAAAAAGTTTAGTCAAAAATGTTAAAGATATTTTTGTATAATTAATTTGCAACTCTTTTTACTATTTTTTCCTAATTTTATTTCTTACCCTTTTGTAGTGGCAATGCTGCCCGTGGCGGTTGGAAGAACTTTAAACCCGGCGTCGGAGCAAAAGCAGGCAAATTTTTCCCAAAAGCTGCTCCGAAACCGCAACAAATCCACTACTGCGAAGTGTGCAAGATCAGTTGTGCCGGTCCGCAGACGTATCGCGAGCACTTGGAGGGACAGAAACACAAGAAACGCGAAGCCCTCCAAAAGCAAACGGAAACGACGAAGGAGCAGCCCACAAGTCGCACCGTGAATTGCTTGCATTGTGAATTGTGTGATGTTACATGTACAGGAAATGATGCCTACGCGGCGCACGTTCGCGGTTCCAAGCATCAAAAAGTCGTCAAGCTCCACACGAAGCTAGGCAAGCCGATTCCCTCGTCGGAGCCGCAAGTAATCGGCAAGAAGGGCGGCGAAGGTGAAGGCGGCGAAAGTGATACGATCGAAGACGTGCAACCCGTGGGCAACGATTACATCGAAGAACTCAAAGACGAGGAGGGCAAAGTGATCAGTTTCAATTGCAAACTCTGCGATTGCAAGTTCAACGATCCAAATGCGAAGGAGATGCACATGAAGGGCCGTCGTCATCGTCTGCAATACAAGAAAAAGGTGCAGCCCGATTTGGTGGTGGAAGTTAAGCCAAATATGCGGAATCGCAAACCCGACAAAAGACATGCGCGCGAAGACTTTTGGAATCGTCGCCGCACCGGCATGGAAGAGGAAGGTGAAACAGGGACAGGAGGTGGTGCTCCGCCACCCTTCTGGGGAAGTCGTTACGACGAGGAATACGAATACTGGATGCAACGCGGCGGATTTATCGGAAGAGGACCTGCGGGACCGCCTGGCATGTTTTTCAACATTATGCGCGAAAGACGTCCCGAAACGGCTGACGATCGTCATGTTGTTGCGCATCACGCCGAAATCTATCCTAAAGAGGAGGAATTGAAGAATATCCAGAGAATTGTTTCGCATACGGAACGTGCTCTGAAATTGGTGTCGGACACTATGGCGGGCATCAAACAAGATCTGAAAGTTGGAAATGCGGTTCCGTCACCCACGAAACCAAAAACGGAGGAACAAAAACAGGAAGAGAGCTCGGAACAAACTACAACGACAGACGGGGCGACGACAAACGCCGAAGACAAAAACGATCAAAATGCCACCGAAAACGGCGGAAATAAGGAAGCTAATCAGATGATATCATTCCACAAGGATGCCGATGCCGTTGGATCTGTTCGTATGCTCAAAGGCGTTATGCGTGTTGGATTACTTGCAAAAGGTAAGTTTTTGCCATTTTTTTTTAATCAAAATTTTTAAAAATGATAGAGAAAAAAATCTTCTTTATCGAAATTTCGTCAATTTAAAATTTTTAACTCAAAATTGAAGAAAAATGTAGTTAACATTTTCCGAAATGATATTTTTTTTTTTGAAAATGATCAAGATTCCCATCTTATCAAAGCAATTTTGGTCAATTTTAGTGTAATTTTTTTAAAAAAAAACGAAAAAAATTTGATAACGTCGATTTCAGTTTTTTTTTTTTTGAAAATTATTTTTAAATTAAATAAAAATTACTTGAAATCTGAAATTTTTAGGAGCTAATTTTACATTATGAAACGGTTAAATTTAAATTATTACAATTTTTGAGCGAGCAAAATTTTTTTTTAAATATTTTTACAATTTTTAGTATTTTTTATTTCAAAACCTAAATATCGAAAATTATCGAAATTTAAACAAAAATCCTTCTGAAAAATTACAACTAAATTTAAAATATATTTTAAGCTACCAAAAAATTAAAAAAAAAGAGTACATAAAAATTTATTTTTATTATTTAAATAATTAATTATATTACGTTCAAAAAATGTAAAAAATATTTATTATTTTTTTTTTCAAATTAAAAAAAAAAAATCAGTCAAAAATTTTTTTATTTATTTGTATTATTTTTTTCGAAAAATTAAAAATAATAAACTTTTTGCTTTATTGCCATTCATTATGTAAAATTTTTAACAAAATTTTTTTGTAGGTCTTCTTTTACGTGGCGACAAAGACGTCCAACTCGTCGTTTTGTGCGCCGAAAAACCGACAACCACCTTGCTTCGTCGCGTCGCCCAAGAGCTCCCGATCCAACTGAAAACAATCACCGAAGAATTCAAGTATACCGTCACGCTTGCCGTCACCGAGAGTGCCGTAAATGTCACCGATGGCATCGTAACCGTCAAAGTTTCGCTCACATCTCCCCTCTTACGGGAACAAGGTAAGCAAAAGTGCTCATGCATTTTCTGCAGGACATGATTTAGGGACGGTTTCGAACAACCAGTTTCATTCCAAACACTCTTTCTCACACTCTTTTTGACCGAATTTTTATCCATCTAGAATAGTTTTCTCTAGGAAAGTTTTTTTTCTGTATTTCACGTTGAAGAAAAATAATGAAATTGGTGTTTCGAAGTTCGTTTTCAAGAAAAAAAAGAACAAAAATTTGGAGTGATAAGCGAAAAACTGACAAAGGCCTATTTTATTCGAAAAAAAAAAATATTTCGTTACCTAAAAAGACTCAAAAGACACGAAAAAAGTGATTTCACACCTTAAATGAACAACAAAAAGTGCAAAAACCCGAACAAAATAGGCTAAAATTATTTTTCATTATCAAGTCAAATGCCAAAGTGTCTTTACCGCTTTTAAAGTTTAAGGATTTGAGAAAAATTAAAATAAAAATTGGACATTTACACGAAAAAAAAAACTAGTGAAAAACCCCCGAAAAAGTCCGTGTCCAATCTTTATTCATGATTTGACTAGATGTTAAGGCAAAAAGCAAACACAGTGCAAGACACGGGACTCATCTTGCATTGATGTTCAGCAAAAAAAAAACGAAGAAAAACTAATCAATAGTGGAAAAATTGAAATATTAGTTGATGAGCTTTTCGTTCTTTTCCGGTTTCTGAAGACAAAAAAAAATTTCAAAGTGCAAAATTCAATTAAAAAAATTAAAGTCATCAACTGAAAATTCAAAAAAAAATCGAAAATGTGAATCATAAAAATAAAATAAAAAAAAATCATGGAGAATGATCAATGCAGCAACGATCGCGTTCTTATTCCGGTCAAAGAAAATCGGTTCGCAGGCCATAAAAAATATTGAAAAACAGGATTTTTGACCATATTCGACTTCATCACTCCAACCAACCCCCAAAACCCCCTTCAGAGAGCGAACGAGACAGAGACTTCCATCAAATCATGTTCCTAAAAAATAAAAAAAAAATATTTATTAATAATATTTTATGGTCAAACACCCTGTAATGATATTAAAAATTATTTTTTTCTTTTTCTATTTCCAAATGTTTGAAAATTTTCAAAAAAAAAATATTTAACATCGATAATAATAAAAAAAAAATCGAAAAATATTAACTCCAAAAGAAGCAAATGCAACGGCCGAGAGTACTGCAACCCCTCAAAACGAACAAACGAAATGTTCTGAAACAGATCTACTGCCCCGCGAACCTTGTCTACAGGCGCTTGCCGCATTGAGGCATGCTAAATGGTTCCAGGTTTGTTGATTTTATATTGAAACAAAAAAAAAATGAAAAAAAAAAATAATAAAATAAAACGATGATTAACATTTTTGTATTTATATTACACACACTTAATTAGTTGAGCTTAAGAAAAAAAAAATAGAAATCTTGAGACAACAAGCACTTTTAATGTAATTTTCTTTGATAATTTTTTTTTATATTTTTATTTTTTTTTAATTTTGTAAATTTCTTATGATATCACGGAAAAAGTTCAAAGTGCTCGTTGTTGTAGAGATAAAAAAAAATTAAATTTCAAAAAATTTAAACATTTTTTTTATTTCAAAACCAAAATTTAGGCTAGAGCAACGGGACTTCATTCGTGTGTGATGATCATGAGAATTATTCGTGACTTGTGTCAACGAGTTCCCATTTGGACGCCCTTCAATCAATGGGTAAGTTTTAATTTTTCCTCAAAAATTATTTAATTCAAAATTTAATTAAAACAAATTATTTTATAGGCAATGGAACTGTTTGTGGAAAAAGTAATTGCCTCAGCTGGCATGCCGCTCAGTCCGGGCGACAGTTTACGTCGCGTTATGGAAGCTTTTGCCTCGGGCACGCTCATTTACGGACCCGGCATCTTGGATCCGTGCGAAAAGGAACCGCAATGTGCAATTCGGGACCTTTCCAAGCAACAACGAGAAGATATCACTCACTCAGCACAACAATATTTGCGATTTATCGCATTCCGGCAAATACATAAGGTGAGAATTTTATTAAAAGGGCGCTCAAAATTTATTTTAAAATTTTTGTTGAAATAAAAACTTTAAGAAAATTGAATTTCAATCATGAACAATTAAATTTTTTGAAATTTTTTGTCATTTTTTAATCGTTTTAGACTAAATTTGACTCAAAAAACTGAAAATTTTGAAGTTAAAAATTTTAAAAAAATTATCTAAAAAGTCATCAAAAGCTGAAAGCTGCCTTTCATGGTCATGAAAAAATTCATAAAATTTGAAAAAAAATAATTCTTAATCATTTTATAAAAATTAGTTAAAAATTTTCTTTAGGCCGTTTCAAATTTTTTCCGATGTTTTTGTCCCAAAACATTTTTTTCAAAATGGGGGGGGGGGCAAAATAAAAAAAAAAGTTTTGAAATACTTTTTCATACAAAATGACAAAATGTTAACCAATTTGGGCTCTTAATGACTATTTTGAGATTTGATGATTTAAAATTGATCTGAAAGCATTTCAAGTTAAAAATTTTAACAAAAAAATTTCATAAAAATAACCGTCAAAAATTTTTGAAAAATAATTTTTAGAAAATATTTTTATAGAAGAAAATTCATGTAAAATTTCGATTTTCAACACAAAAAATTTTAAAAATGAACAATATTTTAAAAAATTTTTGAAAATTTCTTGAAAAAGTAAGGAAAATGACCAAAAAATGCTCAATTTTGATGAAATTTTTAACTTTTTTTTTTATTTTGCCCCATTGGATTTTCGGCTTTTGAAATGGGGCAGGGGACAAAAACATAGAAAAAAATTTGGAGCGGCCTAATTTTGTAAAAAAAAATTTAAATAAGAAAATTTATGTTAAATTACGATTTTTTGAACAAAAATTATTATAAAAATCAAATTTTAATTAAATTTCTTTCTCCGTAGGTTCTTGGCATGGATCAATTGCCACCCCCGAAATTCCCACAAGCACGACAATGGCGATTCAATCGCAAACGCAGACGTTCTGGCACCGAAACAGGCGACTCTGAAAGTAAGTTCGCCCCAAAATCCATCAAAATTTTTACTAATTCTGCATTAAAAAATTTTAGCTGACGGTAAAATGGTCAAAAAAGACGATGCCGCCGTCGCCACCGCCAACAATGGAGCAGTTGCTGGTACAGTTACTGTCGCAATGGACACCGATACAAAGTAAAAATTCCTTAAAAGTATTTCATAAAAATATATAATTTATAGAAAGTAACAGAATAACTAGCAATTGATAATCCAATTTCATATAAAAAAATAATTTTTTTGAGTGACTTGTTGAAAAAAAAAATAATTGAACAAAAAATGATGATAGTTGCATTTTCGAATAATATTTAAACAAAAAAAAAATAAACACAATAAATATCGTATACTCAACCATTTTAAATGTATTCAGTATGAAAAAAAGAAAAATATCAAAACTATCACTCACTATCAAATAACTACTACTAGAAACTTGACACTTGATGAGTAACGTAATATTATTATTAAAAAAAGTTAGAATCGTTTGAAAAATTGAAAGATTTTTGATGGAAACGTGTGTGTTAACTACATTTTTCTCTACTATTGTATTCTGTCTAAAAATGTAGTCGAAGGATTTCTTTCTTAACAATTGATAGAAGATAGCTAGAGGATGAAATTGTAAGGGAGTGAGGCTCTCATTTAATTATAAACTTAAAAAAAAACATACTAATCACCATCAAACAATAAAAATTAATTATTGAAATTGAACTAGAAATATTGTTTTTTATTTTTCCTACATTTTTTTAGGATGAAATTTAAATTTAATTCCCAAAAAATAATTTTTTATTTTTTTAATTTGAATTTTTAAGTTTTAAATTTTGCAAATTAATTAAAATTTTAATAAATTTTTTTTTTTAATTTTCATAAATATTTTTCTAAATTTTTATTTCCTAAAGAATTCAAATTTTGGTATTTTTTCTTAAAAACTTTTTTTTTCAGATTTTTTTTTTAATAAAAAAATTATCATCATGACCTTTCCAAAAGTCTTCAAAATATAATTAATTAACCCTCTTTGCTGATTTTTTGAGCCCTAAAGCCTTAAAAGTGAGAATTTATCACTTTTGAACATCTCATTAAAATCGAAAATCTTGAATTAGCGTCAAAATATTCAAAACAAAAACAATGAAGTGCAAAAATTTTCCATTTTTCTTAATTTTCCACTAAAAATTTTCAATATTTTTACATTCAATTGGCTAAAAAGCCAATTTTATTCATTAATTAATCGCTAAACGATTAAAATTCATGAAGAACGATGGTAAGAAATCCCAAAAATTTAATTTTCTCTTATTCTCCTTCCTCTGACACCCAATTGCGTTTCTTGCAGGACTCGTCTCTTCCACAAAAACGGGCAAATATGCCACCAGCGAGCTCTTGGACCCTCGAAGGGGACGGCAAATTGCTCGAATACATGGAATCGATTGCCAAAGTAGGTTAAATGTCCTTCAAATTCACCCTTGACTCACTTGTTTCTCTTTCCATATTTGTAGAACTTGGAGAATCGATCGAACAAAACGATGAAGGACATGAACAACATGATGTTAAGTGTCGATGTTGCGTCTGTCGATCTCGAAAATGTGGGAAATAAGCTGCAACGTCTGCAACAAACGAAAT